>NW_003302554.1:11457195-11478239 GCF_000004255.2 Arabidopsis lyrata subsp. lyrata
AGCTGACATAACGAAGCCGTTTTCCCCTCCTTTGTACTCAAAGTCTCAATCAGCTTCTGCACAACCCGTGTTCTGCCCCATAAACAGAAAATCATCAGCTTTTATCATAAACCAAAGTTTGCCGAAAACATGAATCATCAAGTCAAGTCAAAAGGTCTTATAAATTCAACCATTTACCTGAATTGTTTCTTCAAAAGGTTTTGTCTAAATCAGTAAAACCAAGTCATCTTTTTTTTCTATCAACAATCTGACAAATCTCTCAAAGATCTCTTTTTTTTTTCCTTTCCTAAAATAGCTTAAGTTTCATCTTTCTCGAAATAAAGAAAGATCTCTTCGTTATTCCATAAATATGTAACAAAGCTTCATGTCTCCTAAATATTTGTTAAGCTTCATGTAAAATTAACTGTTACAAAAAAAACATATGTATAATGATCATCACTTACTCATCATCAAGAACACTTTCAAGAAATTCATAAAGAGGAAGAGATTATATCTATCAAACCTTGTTATCATTAGGCATGACCACGGTTACGGTTATCACGGTTACGGTTTATTAACCACCGGTTACGGTTATAAATTTTGCTTAACCATAACCATAACCATTTAATAAACGGTTAAACGGTTACGGTTTAATACGGTTCCGGTTAAAACGGTTACGGTTATATACAGTTACGGTTATATACGGTTACATTTTTTTTTATGATATGATATTATTGAGAAAAAAATTATGTTAAAATAATTTTAAATATTTAAAATTTCAAATGATTTGATTAATCAAAAATAAGTGATGGAGACATGGAGTGGGTTGGAGAATAGATTTAGTGGGCACATAATTATAAAACACGATTTAGAAAATAATTATGTATTAAAAATTAAAAAACTGAAATGAAAAATAAATTAGATAATGTTTATTAAAATAATTAGAATAAATAATAACAAATAAAAATATTAGTCATTATCTTCCTACTTGCATGCAACAATGGCGTCGAACAATTTTCACCAAAAAAAAAAGAGATAAGTTGAGAATTAGAACGTTTTCCCAACATAATTGGAAAAGTAGTACATACACTATTTACAATTGGCAAACTCATCATTTGCTGCTGTAGCTTTTTTTGCCACTGACCCCTTTGCTATCCAAAAAACTGATTATTTACCTCTCCATGCCATTGTCTTTATTTTTAAAAAAAAACAAAAAAACAAATCTTTATTTATTTTTCCCTTTCCATCGTCTTCTCCAACTCAATTACAACAAACTTTTTTTTTTTATTCTTCTATCATCTTCTCAGATTTTATTATAACAAAAGAACAATCCATGTTTTCTTGGATCTTTGATTTTTAAAGTAAAGATCATCATTTTTTAGATCTGGGCTTAGACAAAGACTCTATTTTTTTCACTCTTATTTTTTTGGTTAAAATCTCTTTCACTCTTATTCTCTTCATCTTCTCCGAGACTCCGACGACTCCATTGCCGTTCTTCAGAGGTGATTTGAATTTATGCCTTAAAAACACCTTCACTGTGACTATTCCTATGCAAAATTTTCAATCTCCGATTCCATTGACGATTCAACATGCGCATAAGAAAGGAGATTACAGTACTAATAACGGTCGGGATTCTCCTTGTCAACGACTCGGTGTCAAGATCTACGGAGACCAAGATCTACTTGTAGCTTTCTGGGTAGAATTTTGGTGGTGGAGAGAGTTGAAGATTTGATTGGAGCAGGTAAATAAAAAAAATTGTGGATCTCTCTATTTCTTGCTAATTTAATTTGATTAGGCTCCTGGGTTTGATCGGATCTAGCTATGGATTTATGGAATTCATTGTATAATTCATTGAATTCAGGGTTCAAAGTTTCTGATTCATCTCCAATAACCTTTTTGAGTGTACTTAATTTGGATTATTTGATTTACATATGGAAGCTTTGTCTTCTCTAACGTTCAAGGGTTTTGTTCCAGAAGCTATATTTGAAGCCAAAGGGCAGAAGAAGCTTTTTGTTGTTTATATCTATGGTAATTCTTGTTAGGTTTGGAGACCTGATAGTAAGATTTTAACTAAGATCAATTATCCTTAAATCACTATCATGTCATTGTAGTATTTAAGGTGTCAATCCAAATGGATGTGATGCTAGCAATCAAGATGCAATCAGATATCACAGAGTCAAGCCAAGCAAATACAGGTTTGATGTTGTTAACAGTTCTAGTGATCATGCAGAAAACAGAAATTCTAACAATAACAGGCAATATACTCGATCACACAGCTTGATGTCAAGCACTGGGTGTGGTCGAGTATCAGGTCGAGTAACTTAACAGAAACTGTAAACAGGGTACTCGACTGCACAGTTTGTCACCAAACTACTGGGTGTGGTCGAGTACTTCAAATGAAACAAGTAAAAATGCGAAAACTAAGCAACAAGTAACGAGATCAGGCAATCAAAAGCGATGTGAACAAAGAAATCAATTGGAAGAGAAATTCCCGAGGATGGGGTAATCGAGTAGTGAAGTCTCCTTAATCTAACAGGTGGTTAACATGCTCAACAAACTATCCCTAGACAACAAGTTCAATAACCAAATCAAAGTGCTACCGCAACAGAGATCCTCAAGCAAAGCTAGTCCCAGACTCAATCACCATTGACGAGAGCTAACCTAACAGGCATTACGAAACAACAAGTCTAAGCCAAAACGCTCCCTGTAACCAATACCTTGGTACAGAGCCACGAATCTCTGGAATTAGTGGTTCAGACATTTCATCGAACACCTTTTGGGTGCGGAAATGTCTGGGCTCAGATTCCAGTTGATCAGAAAGCAATCAGCATTAAGAACAACTAATCCAGAAGGGATCTACCAATCAAACTCAACCACCTAGCAGATCAAGGATTCTAAACTACTCTAACCCATCCTCAAGAACCCTAATCACTACTCAAAACTCATGAACATGAACATAAACCCAGAAATGCATAAAAACTTCATACTAGCAAGATCTCAACAAGATGAACAACTTTGTAGAAGAAATCAAAAGCAAATACTCAATAGATTAAGAGAAATCTGGATTACAAAGGTGAAGAAACACTAATTGTTCTGCAGAAAATAACTTAGACAGAATAAAACTTAGACTGAAAATTATGAGAAACAACCTATTTATAGCAAATACTAGGAAACCCTAAATCACAAGACGACAAAGTATTAAGGCGGTTTACGGAGATACTCGACCCTTGTGATCGAGTAGAGAGGTTGAATAAAGTTGGCGCCTTTGCGATTTCTTGCTCTGGGCATGTCGTGATCGAGCATTTGGGTCGAGTATGTGCTCGAGTTCTGCTTCATCCTCTTCTCTTCCTTATGCTCAATGTCTGGTTGAGTTGGGATCTGAGAAGACTGTGAAGCTTGTGATCAAGTAGCTGCGGGGAGGTGGTGATCGAGTAGATTGGTTGGTGGCACGCTCTGGACTGCTTCTTCAACCCTGTGATCGAGCAGAACTGTGAACTGGCAGGATGGACTGCCCTGTGATCGAGCAGAACACTCCTGATGGTCTGCTGAGCTGACTGCTTCCCTCTCTGCTACTGGTGATCGAGCAGAATGGTCCAAATGTGACTTTCAGCTATGTTTTTCAACTTTCTGAACACCAATAGCCCCGAAGCACCTGAAACAACTCAAATATGCAACATGCATGCAAAACTACCCTAATCATGCAAAGTGATGACAAATGATGAAGAATGGTATGAAACAATGACGAAATGATGATAAAGTGATGCTAAATGGATGCTCAAAACAAGTGAAATATAGACATATCAACTCCCCCAAACTTAGTCTTTGCTTGCCCTCAAGCAAACAATTAAGAACAAGCTAGAGGAGAGGTTTGAATGCGGGGACTCAGAACCAAAGCATGCAGACAAAGCAAATGAACTCAATGTCCAAGTTAGTAATTGTGGAATGCTTAGAGACCAAACTCTACTTAAAAACTTTAGCCATATTCATCACAAGACAACCTAACATTTGTTCCAATCTACACACACCTTCAGATCATCAATTCCCTTTAACATTGATTAAGCTCAAACCATGAATCAAGCAAAACATTGTTGAAGAACTCATTTGGTTTAAAGGACAAGGCTGAGAAACAAAGATGGTTCCTCTGTAAATGGTTTCAGACTTTTTCACAGTAGCAGGGAACTCTCATGAATGGACAGAGCTTTAGTAGAATGCTAAAGGTTAGAACCAACCTACGCATACAAGAACAGACCCCATCTACCCAAATAACCATAAGTATATCAAACTCCATAGATGGTCCTATCTCTAAACCCCAGAAATGATCCTAATTCTACCCTTTTGCACTCAAGGCATGTTTCAATAATCTCTTGGATCAACCCATTCTTTGTTTTTGGTTTTTTTTTTTTTTTTTGTTCTAAGGAGAGGTTTTCTTTTAGACTTTCTAGCGGATTGGGACTTTCTTTAACAACTAAGGCTCTTCTTCTCATCTCATGACTTAAGACAACTCTAGGCTTTTGCCTTTCTTTTTACTTTGCACAGAGCCTAAATTCTTTTATTTTCAAGCTTCCCAAATCCTTTACTAGACTAACAAGATATTCTTTTCTGTTTTACTTCCATCTCCTAAGAACAATAACACTTGTCTTTCTTTCTCATTTTCTTTCCAAACACATTCCAAAACCCAAAGTAAAACTCCCACCTAGTCCTATCTAGCCCAAAAAGCGTGGACTAGAACTACATGGGATACCATTCTTGTCGGTTCATACCTAACACTTTCTACCAAGCTCAATCCGGAAATAGGCCTCACACACACACAAATTTATTCAGGGCTTGAAAGAAAGGTTAGGTTCAGGGTGGGGGAAACTGTTCCAATGATGGGAATCAGCTACTTGGATTAGCAAGAGTGGTAGAAGGTGAAAGAAAATCCAAGTATGTGTATTGGTAGCCACAAGTTCAACAACAATGCAAAGACATGATAATTATAAGTCAAGTTCAGGTTCTAATAGATAGGGAAAAGAATCACATCCAGCATGCTTCAATTAAAACAAGAGAGTCAAGTTGTGAATTCCAAATATGGTGCAGTCTTAATTCAAGTTCTATCACAAGCATTAAACAACTAGTAACGAGGGCATTGAATTCATTCAGTAAATGAGCATGCTTACAAGGTTATCTCATCATCATCCCCTATGCATATGCAACAATCCTATATGACACATTCTAGATTCAATCTTAAAATGAAAATGCAACTACATGAACACTCTATTTTTGTGAAACCATTTTCAGAAATTTTTCAAATTTTTAGGGTTTTTTCAATGACATAGATGAATGCAGACAATATGTACAATGCAAGAAAAATTTGAAAACAAGGACAAAGCAAACTCATCAAATACTTCCTGAGCCCTCCCCCAAACTTAAATCACACAGTCCTCTGTGTGACCAAATTTGGAAGAGAGTACTCAGGACAAACAAATAAAGAAAGAAAACATGAGATGGTATAAACAATGGGGAAGTGGAGTTGTTACCTCAACTGAAAAAGGAGTTGATGTGCTCATCAATGCCTGCTTGTGTGTACTGCCAGGCCATTGAGGAGTCTTACGGTTGTGCTTCTGCTCCTTCTCCTTCTTGATACTGGACCATGTCATCTCATTACCATATGGCTTCTGTTGGTCGAGTATGATCTTGATTTTGAAAAATTTGGATCAAAAATCACATCATACTCGACTGCAACTCTTCATCAGCATGTGGCCTCGCGTGATAGAGTGACATGTTGAAACTTCAAAAATCTTGAAACTGAGACCCATTTCATACTCGATTGCACTGTACCACTGTCATCCCATATGCTTCATCGAGTATAACCTCCAAAATTCAAAAATCAAGACCACTTCACTTTGCACTTGATACTCATTTCCTGAAAACCAAAACACTACCAAACGCATTACTCACACTCATTAGGCTTAGGGTGGTTTGCAGAGAGGAAACGAGGTCTCCTCTTCTTCTTCAGTAGATGTATCGTCAAACTCAGCATGCTCTTCTGATAGGTCTGCAATTGGGTACTCAGTGGCCATGTCCTTGAAGAAACCTTCTTTTTGGATGTCCTTGATGTTGAGTGGCACTTGGTTGGCTTTTCCATGGAGCTCTTTGATTTGATCCTTCAGCTCTTTCACAATGTCTGCTAACTCCCTTATGGCTTTGTCCTGCCATTTGGACCTCTCCTTGAGTTCCAACCAATCATTTGATGCCAGAGTGCTTGCTTTAAGCTGTTGCTCGAGCTGTTCAGTCGAGCAAGAGCTCTCAGGGCCAGTTGGAGGCTTCTTCGAGTTGTTGGTGGAATCAGTTGGTCGAGCATGTGTTGAACTTACTTCATTAGCTCTCATAACCTTTGTTTCAGACCCCATCAATCCCTTGTGTAAGTCTAAGGACTTCTTAGAACTCAAAGTCTCACTAGGGAGATATCCAACTTTACCACTGTTGGTCAAAACAGTTTTTAAGTGATTCTCTTCAGCAAGTTCCTCTAGAAGTTCATCAGCTAGCCGATCCATTTCCTCAACTAAGAAGGTCTGTCCTTCTATTGTCGGCTTCTGCATATCATCATTGATGTCAAACTTCATTTTTAAATCCTTCCCCATATTAAGATCAATCTTCCCTTGCTTAACATCTATGATTGCTCCAGCTGTAGCCAAGAAGGGCCTTCCTAAGATCAAGGGATCTTTTGGTTCTTCATCCATGTCTAGCACTATGAAGTCTGTAGGCACCTCCACATTTCCAATCTTGATAGGCAAATCTTCTAATAACCCATGAGGTAGTCTAACAGATCTATCAGCCAAGATCAAGGAGATATTGCAGTATTTATACTTTTTGAAACCCAACCTCTTAGCTACTGAGAGTGGCATGAGACTTACTGATGCTCCTAGGTCACAAAGACATTTATTGAAATTCAATGAACCTAGGGAGCATGGTAGAGTAAATGAACCAGGGTCTCCTTGCTTTTCTGGGACAACATTCTTCTGTATGATGGCACTGCACTCATGGCTCACAACTGTTGTTCTCTGAACCTCTTGAATTCTCTCCCTGATCAATTCTTTCAGAAACTTGTGGGAATCCGGAATAAGCGCGAGAGCATCAACAAGAGGTATCCTGGCTTCAACGTTTTTGATGTTTTCTGCAAACATAGCTCTGTACTTATCTGCCAACGCTTTCTTTTGTCTACCAGGAAATGGAAGTGGGGGCTTGTAAGGAGGAGGAACAAAAACCTTCTCCTTGTTCTTAGCAGCAACTGGTTTTTCAGCAGGTACAGCCGCTACTCGAGTTGTTGATCGAGTATGTCCATCGAGTACTTCAGCTGGTTTGTCAACTTGATCTTCATTGAGACTGAAATCCTCCCCATCTTGGTCTGCACTGTCCTCAGTGACTGGCTTGGGTCCCTCTCGGGTGGATAACTCTCTTCCACTCCTTAGGGTGATAGCATGAACATTAGCATACTCCTTTGGATTCTGAATTGCTTTCCCTGCGAGTTGCCCTGGAGGTTTCGGAGCAGAAGTGGATGCAGATTGTCCCTCTAAGTATCGGACCTTGGAGCTCAATGCTTCCACTTTTACATTCAGGTCATTGTAGCTACAATCCAACTTATGGTGTAATTCAGATATCTTCTTAGCAATCTCCATGGAGCCAGATGCTTGTCCTTGGAGAAGCTGTTGTAGCATTTGCTTCATGTCAGAGTCAGGAGAAACAGAACTTTGATGCTGCTGAGGTACATACCCAGGTGGTGGTTGCTGCTGGTAGTTCCCCTGAAATTGTTGCTTGGGAGCAAAGCCTTGGTTGTAGGGAACAAAAGGTTTATTCTGACCCTGCTGTTGTTGTGGAGGATACACTTGATCCTGTGGATTAGCAACGTTGGTGCTGCGGTAAGAAAGGTTGGGGTTGTTAGTCTTGAAGTTGTTATACCCTTTGTAGCCACCTTGATTGTTGATGTAGCTGACCTCTTCATACTGGTTCCCCTCCCCATCTTGGACTTGATACTGGTCGTCATCAACTAGGAAGTGCACATGCTTCTGCTGGCCAAGGAGAATCCTATCCAGTTTCTCATTAAGAGCTTTCATCTCTTTCGTGTGTTTATCATCCGAGTCAGCTGTTCCTCTGATGGTCATGTCGCAGTCCTCGTTGTAATTTCCATCTGACTGAGCTAGGTTCTCAACTAATTCCCAGCCTTCAGCAACATCCTTGTTCTGGAAATTCCCATTGCTCGCAGTATCTAGGAGCATTCTGATCCGTGGAAGAGCACCTCTGTAGAGTGTGCTGAGCAGTGAGGCTTTACTGAAGCCATGATGAGGACATTGGTTGGTGTAACTTTTGAAGCGCTCCTAGGCTTCACAGAAGCTTTCTCCATTCTTTTGGGCAAAACCAGAGATCTCATTCCTGAGCCGTGCAGTCCTTGCGTTGGAGAAGAATTTTGTAAGAAAGGCCTTCTTGCAGTCATCCCAGGATGTGATGGATCCAGGTGGAAGATTTTTTTCCCAGATATGTGCTTTGTCACCCAAGGAGAATGGGAACAACCGGAGCTTGAATCCATCTTCACTGACTCCGTTGATTTTTGTTAGGCTGCAGAGCCTATCAAATTCGTCTAAGTGGTCGAGTGGGTCTTCCATAGGCAGACCATGGAACTTGTTTCCCTGAATCATCGAGATGAGACCACTTTTAATCTCGAAGTTGTTGTTTTGGACAGCAGGAGGCACAATCCCTTGCCTCTGATGGTGGTTTCTTGGTGCATCTCCAGCACCAATGTTTGCAGGCAGATTGTTGACATCTTGTTCATCAGCCATTCTGAAAGGATGGTTGTGTTCAAGGTCTGTAGTGTCTCTCCTTTCCCTTAGTTCTCTGTCAATACGGTCAATGTTATCGTTGAAAAGGAGGTTCTGGTTGCCTTTTGATCGAGTTTGCATACAGCAGGGTTGTACCTGGATCAAAAAGACAACAAGAAAAACAAAAAGTTAGTAACCTAAGTGAAAATTGAAATAGAACTTGATCTAAGCAAGTCTGAAATCCCAAATGTAACAAACAAACACCCAAATGGCAACGGCGCCAAATTGATAGTAAGATTTTAACTAAGATCAATTATCCTTAAATCACTATCATGTCATTGTAGTATTTAAGGTGTCAATCCAAATGGATGTGATGCTAGCAATCAAGATGCAATCAGATATCACAGAGTCAAGCCAAGCAAATACAGGTTTGATGTTGTTAACAGTTCTAGTGATCATGCAGAAAACAGAAATTCTAACAATAACAGGCAATATACTCGATCACACAGCTTGATGTCAAGCACTGGGTGTGGTCGAGTATCAGGTCGAGTAACTTAACAGAAACTGTAAACAGGGTACTCGACTGCACAGTTTGTCACCAAACTACTGGGTGTGGTCGAGTACTTCAAATGAAACAAGTAAAAATGCGAAAACTAAGCAACAAGTAACGAGATCAGGCAATCAAAAGCGATGTGAACAAAGAAATCAATTGGAAGAGAAATTCCCGAGGATGGGGTAATCGAGTAGTGAAGTCTCCTTAATCTAACAGGTGGTTAACATGCTCAACAAACTATCCCTAGACAACAAGTTCAATAACCAAATCAAAGTGCTACCGCAACAGAGATCCTCAAGCAAAGCTAGTCCCAGACTCAATCACCATTGACGAGAGCTAACCTAACAGGCATTACGAAACAACAAGTCTAAGCCAAAACGCTCCCTGTAACCAATACCTTGGTACAGAGCCACGAATCTCTGGAATTAGTGGTTCAGACATTTCATCGAACACCTTTTGGGTGCGGAAATGTCTGGGCTCAGATTCCAGTTGATCAGAAAGCAATCAGCATTAAGAACAACTAATCCAGAAGGGATCTACCAATCAAACTCAACCACCTAGCAGATCAAGGATTCTAAACTACTCTAACCCATCCTCAAGAACCCTAATCACTACTCAAAACTCATGAACATGAACATAAACCCAGAAATGCATAAAAACTTCATACTAGCAAGATCTCAACAAGATGAACAACTTTGTAGAAGAAATCAAAAGCAAATACTCAATAGATTAAGAGAAATCTGGATTACAAATATGAAGAAAGCACTAATTATTCTGCAGAAAAAGACTTAGACAGAATAAAAACTTCTCTTGAAAATTATGAGAAACAACCTATTTATAGCAAATACTAGGAAACCCTAAATCACAAGACGACAAAGTATTAAGGCGGTTTACGGAGATACTCGACCCTTGTGATCGAGTAGAGAGGTTGAATAAAGTTGGCGCCTTTGCGATTTCTTGCTCTGGGCATGTCGTGATCGAGCATTTGGGTCGAGTATGTGCTCGAGTTCTGCTTCATCCTCTTCTCTTCCTTATGCTCAATGTCTGGTTGAGTTGGGATCTGAGAAGACTGTGAAGCTTGTGATCAAGTAGCTGCGGGGAGGTGGTGATCGAGTAGATTGGTTGGTGGCACGCTCTGGACTGCTTCTTCAACCCTGCGATCGAGTAGAACTGTGAACTGGCAGGATGGACTGCCCTGTGATCGAGCAGAACTGTGAACTGGCAGGATGGACTGCCCTGTGATCGAGCAGAACTGTGAATTGGCAGGACGGACTGCCCTGTGATCGAGCAGAACTGTGAACTGGCAGGATGGACTGCCCTGTGATCGAGCAGAACTGTGAATTGGCAGGATGGACTGCCCTGTGATCGAGCAGAACTGTGAACTGGCAGGATGGACTGCCCTGTGATCGAGCAGAACACTCTTGATGGTCTGCTGAGCTGACTGCTTCCCTCTCTGCTACTGGTGATCGAGCAGAATGGTCCAAATGTGACTTTCAGCTATGTTTTTCAACTTTCTGAACACCAATAGCCCCGAAGCACCTGAAACAACTCAAATATGCAACATGCATGCAAAACTACCCTAATCATGCAAAGTGATGACAAATGATGAAGAATGGTATGAAACAATGACGAAATGATGATAAAGTGATGCTAAATGGATGCTCAAAACAAGTGAAATATAGACATATCAAGACCTTTCAACTCATTTATATATGCGTTCTAATCATCCAAGAATATGACTGTTTAACAAAAATTTCAACATTGAAGAGAGTCATAATCATATTGTGAGCTCAATCTCAAAACTTGATCTCTCATAGTAAAATGGATTTGTTTTTTAAATTTTAGGAGAGGATGAAGGAAGACATTTAATTATTAACACGAGGCAAAGCAGAAAGACATTTAATTATTAACATATATATTATCATTGGGTTGTTATATATAAAAAGTTAATGGATATTTTTGAAGAGTAAAATGGCCTAACCTCGATTTGATTCTGGTGTGATCGAACATAATCTATGATGACATCAAGCATTAAAACTTTAGAACGGATAAACTGTTTTGTTTTTAAAACTTTAGTAACCATTCTAGAATGTTTCAGAATCGGAGTTGTGCTTGTGTTTAGGATGAAACTGTTTTGTTTTGAGAAGATTGGTTCATGAATGATGTTTTGAAACATAAAACTAAGAAGGCTGCAACAAGAAGAAGCTTCATGTGTTCAATGGACTGGATTATTTTTTGTATTCATAGGTTTTGAAAAACAGGAAAGAGAGAGAGATTCAATGGACTTAAAATAATGAACTCGTTTTAAACATATGGAAGGAAATATATCCGTCCAGCTAGAAATTAAACATGTACAAATATAATGATTGTATCTTTCTATAATTATTTGTGGACTTAAACATATAATTATTTGTGCTCAAATCTTCATTCCACATACATCTTTCTGTACAGATGTATCCTTCTGTACAGCTGTATCTTTCTGTACAGATGTATCCTTCTGTACAGATGTATCTCTCTGTACAGTAGTTTATATCTATACAGTCATTCTTCTGTACAGTACAAACTGACTAATTCTCCAATTTTGAATAGTAAATATTACTACATTACAAACATTAATGAGCATTGGTCTATATCTGTACAGTGGTCTATATATGTATTTGTACAGTGGTCTTCCGTACAATGGTTTATATCTATACAGTGGTTTATATCTGTACAGACATTCTTCTGTACAGTGGTCATCTGTACAGTGGTATATATCTGTACAGTGGTCTATATCTGTACAGTGGTCTATATCTGTACAGTGGTCTATATCTCTACAATGGTTTATATCTGTATATATATTATTTGTACAGTGTTCGGTAATATAAATTTTAAAAATTATAAAACAAAATGCATATCAAATGATAGAGAAAAAAACATAGATTTTTATGTATATGATCAATTTTTGAAAAATAAAATATACGAACGAGCATTTTAATAATTAAACTTTGAGAGAATGAAATATAATAAAGAAAGAAAAAGAAATTTTAAAAAAAAAAACCCTGACCCACACTCTCTCTCTCACACCCACACTCTTATACGTCTCACACTCACACTCTTATACGTCTCACACTCTCTCTCTCTCACACTCTCTCTCTCACACTCTCTCTCTCACCAAATTATAAATAGTAACGGTACTAGTTCTACAATTAAGTTTGGAAAAGGTACTAGTTTCCCAACAAACCCTTATATTCAAGGAAATTGAAACGAAAAACATGTTACTTTCGAACGAGTATGTAATGTTTTGGATGAGTAGTGTGGATGTCGGAATCCGCAATACAAAATTGATGTGTATCGGATCGTCTAGCCTTGCTAATTCGAACAACAATCGTGAAAAGAAAACAAGAGAGTAAAGTCTATGTGTCTGTTTATTGCTCAAGAAAAATTCCCTCCTTCTACAATGGTTTTCGCTCTCTATTTATAATTACATGATTCAAAACCGAAGTCGCTCATCAAGCCGCAGATCTCGCCTTCATTATTGCTTCCGTTTCGAATCTTCCCTATCTAGCAGATCCCGCGCAACCCGCTTTTCATTTAACTTGTGAGATCCCGACGTTTCACTCGAACTGGGCTGCAACTTATTGGGCCGCTCTTTTCGTCCCCTAGACCGGGCCGATGGCCCACTTCATCTTATTGATCCACTATTTTTCCGGACCGGATCCGAACTGCGGGATCCGACACCAACAGTTTGCCCCCCAAGTGTCTCGAAGTATTCACTTCGGGATACTTTAAATAACAAATTCTTTTCGGGCTCGGAGATTTCGTCATTAATTCCGCTTTCCCCGGGATTTGGTTCCTCGACCAAAATGACGTTTCGAGATCTTAGGGTATAGATTTTCCCGCGTGTATGCTTCGGGATACTTATGATATTGAAAATCTTGTAACAAAGGAAAATAGTCTTAAATACCGTCAATCTCGGGATTTTTCCGTGTCCGAGGTGACGCTTCAAGATCCTAGGGTTTCACTTTTCCCGCCAACCGAGAGATTCTTCTCGGGAACGAGGCGACGCTTCGAGATCCTAGGGTTTTCACTTTTTTGCCAAAACGTTCTATATATAATACCGGACCCTTCGGGTTCTGTACCTCGTCTTCAACACCCACGATCCACTTCTGTCCACCGTTTATTTAAAGGTATCCCTCTTTCTCCTTACTCCTAAATTCTCCGATTGATTTTGTTTTTCGCTTTGAACTCTCGAATCCGATTAGATTTTTTAGAAGTAGATTACTCTTAGCACCTGCTTTCCGCTAGGTTTAGGCCATAGATCTGAAGATCTTTTAGATTTTCAACCGTAAGGTTTGAAGAAAACTTCCGTCAATTGCCGTTCCTCCGCCGTACTCCTTCGAATTCCGGTGATTCTCCGCCGTCATCCGAAGAATACTTTCCGTCGAGATCTTCATCTCCTGGGTTTTCGGCGAAGATCTTCATCAGTGTTCTCGAGGGTTTCTTGATCTTCATCAGTGTTCTTGAGGGTTTCTCGATTCATTTCTTGCCAGATCTTTTTTCATCTTTAGAGCTTTCAATTTCATGTTATGGCTCCGAAGAAGAGTAAGAAGGTCCGAAATGAATCTTTCATCCTCGAGGATGAGTTCGGGAAATACTTTTCCTCAGAACTCGATGATAGGAAACTAGCTCTGATGAAAGGCGGCTGCGGTATCCCTCGACAAGTTAAACTAATAGCTCCGGAGCCCAGAGAGTCTCCTGAATCTCCTCCTACCGGTCACTGCTGCGCCTTCGAAATATTCTTTACGGAGTGCGGCCTTTCCTTTCCTTTACCGGGGCTTCTGATAAAACTTATGCACGAACTGGGGATCGCTTTGCCTCAGCTTTGCCCGAATGTAGTTCGGATAGTACTATGCCTCCAGACTCTTGCAGAGGAGAATGGATACCGGATTACGCTATCCGACATTTTTCATCTCTACACAATGAAGAAGGGGCGAACCCCAGGAACCTTCTTCCTTAGCCCGAGGAGTCATTTCAGGGTCTTCGGAGACTTTCCTGAAAAAGATGAGAAGTGGAGGAAATCATATTTCTTCTTTCCTGTTGACGAGTTCACGTATGGTCCAGATGCAGGATTTTTTGTTCGGGACTGGACACGTCGTCCTGGTTAGATGGTTTTTAGGGATTTATTGCATATTTTCATTTCTTGACTTCGCTCCTCGGTCAAATAATCCTTTCCGTTTTGCAGTTAAACTCCCGAGGACACCGGTCTCTCACACCTTTGCAGAACAGTTCATCAGGATTTGCAATCAAAGTGACCTCGCGTGGGAGCTTTTTACTTGTGAACGAATTCGGAACTCGTGCTCCCGTGTCCGCAATCGCTCCGACCTTATTACTTCTTCTCCACCTCACACTTCTCCCATCATCGATAGAAACATGTCTCCAGTTTCCTACCGCGAAGAGAAGAGGCTCCAAAAAGAGAGGGAAAAGGTTAGGGAAGCAAGGGAAAAGGAAGATAAGGCCAGAATGGCGAAGGCCCTGGAAGAGGGAAAATCCAGATCCGCATCTGGGAAAGGAAGGACCTCCGGCTCTGTTATGCCGGCATCTGAATCGAAGACTTCCGATCATCGAGATCAAGTGAAGGAGTCTGCTGGTAAAGAGATAGTCCGAATTTCGGATTCCCGTTCCTCCCGATCATCTCGGGAAAAAGAGTATTCTGACGGAGGACCAACTGCAACTTCCTCGAGGAAACGCAAGAGCGAGGACTCAGATGTTCTTCCTCTACATCGCAAAAGTCGTTCTCACACGAATGTTGATGTGAATCCTTCCGAAGATGCCGGGACTACTAGCCAAGGAGCTAAAGACACTTCTCAGGGGATTCCGCTGTCCGAACCTCCCGGTCAAGTCATGGTCTTGCCTTCGCGAGATTCAGAGAATCGGGAATCTGGTCGTCAAGAAATCCCTATTCCAATAGGTAATCCTATATTGTTTTTTCGATTCTTTTTGCGAAGTACGAATCACTCATATTGATTTCCTATAAAACTTTCAATTAGCCCCTCCGAAGTCCCCAGCTGATTTCATGAGGAATTTCACTCCGGCTGGGATGAGGATCCCGACCTTCAGCGAGCTAAAAGAAGTCAACAGGGCGAATTACTTTCGCTTCGCCGACAAACTTGGAGAGGTACTTCCTTTAATTCTTATTTCAGCTCGTTTCGCTTGATCTAACGATTTCTTTTCATTCTGATAGATTATGCTCGAATACAACACCACCTTTTCTTGTCACGAGAGCCAGCTCTTCCCCGTGAACGAGCTTGACAGCCTTAGGACTCGAGTTGCTGAACTCGAAGAGGAGATCCGTCAGATGAAAGAGATGGAGGAAGAGAATGCTAAAGCTGTGGCGAAGGCCAACGATATCCGGGAACGGATGTTGAGTGCCGAAGCTCGCTGTAACCATCTTGATGTAGTTAACACGGATCTGTCGGTGAAACTGAAGACCGGAAAGAACATGTACCTTGAGGCATGTGACAAGATAACTTCGTTGGAGGCCGAAGTCAAGCGAAGTGAGGAATGGTGCAAGGTTGCTGCGGAAAAACGAGACGAGGAGCTCGCAGCAGCAAGGAAGGATGAGCGAAAGAAACTCCGAGAACATTACAGTGGCTTGATCTCAAAGCATGAGATCTACCTGAAAGCCCTGAGTGAGAATGAGTCGATAAGCAACCGAGCTGCGGAGACTAGAGCAAATCGGGAACTTCTCGAGGAGCTTAAGAGAGGCAAAATCCCGGATATTGATGCCGAGCTGGAGTTTGTGAAGAAGGATGAAGCGGATGCGGAGGCCAGAGTTAACAAGATAAACGCTCTCAAGCCTCGTCCTGATGAATTTGCTCATCTCTTTGTCGCCACTCCTCCCGAGTCAGCACCTGAAGGTCCTTATACCGAGGAAGAACTTGTAATCGATGAGTTCGATTCCAACAAAAATCTCATGTTCGAGCTCAAAACAGTCCAGGGGTCGGAGGAAAAGCGACAGCAGGATCCCGAAGCCTAAGGATCCTTGATTTGATTTCCGGGGTTGTTATGGCTTAAATGCCCCCCCTTTTGTTTTTAATCTGAACCTTTTGCTTTTGCTTCCCGTATCTTTTGAATTTTTTAAAAACTTAAGCTATTTCCTTCCCGAAAATCTTCTTTGCTAACGCAAGTCGGACAAGAAGTTCGTAAAGGAAAACGAAATACACTTGAAGTATTTCCGGTTTTCAAGAAACATGACACGAGACTTGGACATCGAAGTTCGATTTGAACTGTGTTGAACCAGCTATTTTTTTTAAGTAAATATACTTAGAAATTGTTTTAGATTAAGATTCGTCTATTCGAGCACTGAGCTCGGAAGAAAAGAATCTTAAATAGTACGAAAATAACTCTTTCGGTTTGCGAGGAGCGAATTACGAGATTACTCTCGATTTTGAATATTTAGATTGTTTCAACAACGTAAATATTTTTGACTTTGCGAGCTGCGAGATAGATCTCGGCTTTGAATATTTAGACTGTTTCAACAATGTAAATGTTTTTGACTTTGCGAGCTGCGAGATAGATCTCGGCTTTGAATATTTAGACTGTTTCAACAATGTAAATATTTTATTGATTTAGAAACTGCACTCGAGGTACGAGCTGCCTACGTACCCAAAGGTGGGGATCAAGTCTGTCGTAGTTCGATTTACAATAATGAAAATAATGTGATTAAATAAAGTATCTCTTCAAATGAATGGAATTCCAAGCTCTCCGAACTGCTTTTCCTTCCATGTTCTCGAGACGATAAACTCCGTTGCGAACTACCTGAGTAATTCGATAAGGACCTTCCCAGTTAATACCTAGCTTTCCAGCTCCATCCTCGGTAGTATTTTGCTGAACTTTACGCAGTACCAAGGTTCCAACGTCGAACTGTCGACTTCGGACAGTCGAATTATAGTATCGAGCTGCGGCATTCTTGTAATTTTGCATTCGAATCAAAGCTCGATCACGCCGCTCCTCAATGGTATCAATAACGTCAACCATCAGTTCGCTATTTGCTGCCTCGTTCTGCGGGTTATTCATTCGTCTCGGACTTGGCACAAATATTTCAGCAGGGATTACAGCCTCCATTCCATAAACTAATGAAAATGGCGTTTCACCAGTTGCACGCCTAGGAGTAGTGCGAATTGCCCAGAGAACACTCTGTAGTTCGTTAAACCAAGTTCCTTTGTGCGACTTGAGTTTTTTCTTCAAAGTAGACAAAACAGTTTTGTTCATTGCTTCAGCTTGGCCATTACCCTGCGGATAACGAGGCGTTGATCGACTGAGTCTGATTTGCCATTCTTCGCAGAACGATTCGAATTGCCGCGAAACGAATTGAGGTCCGTTATCAGTAACGATCTCATATGGCAAACCGTGCCTACAAATGATGTCCTGCCAAATGAACTTGCGAACTTGAACCTGAGTTATGTTTACGTAGGCTGCCGCTTCTACCCACTTCGAGAAATAATCAGTGAGAACCAAGACAAATTTCACTCCACGAGTAGAAACATGAAGAGGCCCAATAATATCCATAGACCATTTCATAAATGGATAAGGCGAAGAGACTGATGATAATGGCTCGGTGGGTTGGTGTATTGAAGGAGCATGCTTCTGGCATTGCTCGCACTTCTGCGCATATTCCTCGCAATCCGCGATTAACGTGGGCCAAAAATATCCGTACTTTCTTACTTTATAAGCCAAAGAGCGACCTCCTGAGTGATTTCCGCATACTCCGTCATGAATCTCTTTTATCACAGTACGGACCTGCTATCCGAAAATACAGATCATGTCAGGACCCGAGATGCTTCTTCTGTAGAGGATGCCGCTCGAAATGCAGAAACGAGCACTTTTAGCTTTCAGTCTCCGTGCCTCCCACTTATCCGCAGGAAGAGTACCATTAAGGATGTATTCTCTGATGGGTATCCGCCAGTCTGCCCCCAATCCGGAAGCGGTAGCGCTGGTGGTAGTGGTTCCGGACTTAGCGGTGTTCCGATTGGTGACTCTACTTCGGAGTTCTGCTCAGTTTCCTCGATCCTTTGTGGTTCTTGTTCCACACTCATCCTTCGTTGCATAGACCGTGTAGTCACGAAATTCAGCTCTCCGGTGGCTATACTGGGATGTTCAATTACTTCGACAGGGATCATTCGGCTCACAGTTACTTCGGAACTCGACGCCAATGCCGCTAAGGCATCCGCCGCTGAGTTCTCACTCCGCGGAATTCTAGTGAGTTCGAAACTAAAAAACTTTTTACTCAATTCCTGAACCTGAGCGAGGTAAGCTTCCATTCTGCCATCTTTAGCTTCATAATCACCGGAAAATTGATTAGCAACGAGCTGCGAGTCGCAAAATGCCCTTAATTTTGTGATACCTATCCCAACCGCTAGACGAAGTCCTGCAAGGAGAGACTCGTACTCCGCCTCGTTATTTGACGCATTAAATGCGAGACGAAATGACTGTTCAATTACCTCACCATACGGGGATTGTAATCGGATACCGATCCCGGAACCCTGTTTTGAGGACGCGCCGTCTACATGAAGTATCCAAGGTCCTTCATTTTCTTTGGCTCCCTCGGAGACCAGAGGTAGTTCGATCAGAAAATCTGCGAGGACTTGAGATTTCATGCTTGTCCTTGTTCGGAACTGAATATCATACTCGCTTAGCTCAATTGCCCATTTTACCAATCTTCCTGACTGACTCGGGCTATGCAAAATTGCTCTTAAAGGTTGCGAGGTTAGGATAATAACCGTATGAGATTGAAAATACGGTCTTAATTTCCGAGCTGAAGTAATTACTGCCAGAGCTAGCTTTTCCATCATCGGATATCTTGACTCCGCTCCCGAAAAAGACTTGCTTACATAGAAAATCGGTCTTTCATCGTTCCGATCCAATCGTACTAACACTCCACTTACTGCGCTGTCAGAAACCGAAACGTACAAGAAAAACTCTTCTCCGAACTCAGGTTTTGCTAACACAGGAGGTTTGGACAAATAATCTTTTAGATCTTCGAAAGCCTTTTCACAATTCTCATCCCAGATGAAATTCTTGTTTGCTTTTCGGAGCAGATTATAGAATGGAAGGCATCTATCGGTTGACCTCGAGATGAATCGGTTCAAAGCTGCTATTCGCCCCGTGAGTCGCTGAACTTCCCGGATATTGCGGGGCGAAGTCATCGCCAGAAAAGCGTTCAACTGTCGCGGATTAGCTTCGATTCCTCGCTCAGTGACAATGTAACCCAAAAACTCTCCCGAAGGAACTGCAAAAGTGCACTTGGTCGGATTCAGTTTCATTCCGAACTTATTCAAAATTGCGAAACACTGCTCTAGATGCTCAATATGCGAAGTGCTTGATATTGACTTCACCAACATATCGTCAATATACACTTCCATCGTTTTACCGAGGAGATCTTTGAACATCATATTCACCAACCGTTGATAAGTGGCTCCGGCATTTTTCAAACCGAATGGCATGACTATATAGCAGTAAGTTCCACGGTCCATGATGAAAGCTGTCTTTTCCTGGTCTTCCGGATTCATCAAAATCTGATTATACCCGGAAAAAGCATCCATAAAGGACATCATTTCGTGGCCCGTTGTTGACTCCACAAGTCGGTCGATGTGCGGAAGTGGGAAAATATATCTTTGGGACAGGCTTTATTAAGATCGGTAAAATCTACGCAAACCCGCCATTTCCCATTTTTCTTCTTGACTACAACAGGGTTTGCCAACCAGTCCGGATATTTGACCTCGCGAATCAAACCGGCGTCGAGCAGGCGCTGAACTTCGGAATTTACAGCCTCGGCACGGTCTGGACCAAGTTTCCTGCGTTTTTGTTTTACTGGTTTGAAAGTCGGGTCAATGTTGAGCTCGTGCGAAATGACCTTTGTATCGATCCCAGTCATCTCTTCGATTTTCCAGGCGAAAGTTTTTTTATTCCTTTTTAGGAAAGTTACCAGTTCGACTCGGAGT
This sequence comes from Arabidopsis lyrata subsp. lyrata, assembly GCF_000004255.2. Classification (NCBI taxonomy): domain Eukaryota; kingdom Viridiplantae; phylum Streptophyta; class Magnoliopsida; order Brassicales; family Brassicaceae; genus Arabidopsis; species Arabidopsis lyrata. The sequence goes on from NW_003302554.1 coordinate 11,477,499, forward strand.
GTTTCGCTTAATCCTGCCCCTACTCTCACAGTTTGATCCGGATACTCCTCATTAACTACCACTGCCTCCACGAGGTTACTGCTTATTTTTTTGACGGGATTTGCAGGCACCTCGAACTGTGGTTGCTATTGAATTTTAAGCTTATGGCTGGACATGTAACACATCCTCGCAGCTCGCTGACTTCCCAAGATTTGCTTTACTCTGGATTTCGTAGGGAATTTCAAGCACTGATGATACGTCGAAGGTATTGCTTTCATCTCATAAATCCAGGGTGTTCCCAAGATGACATTATAAGCAGCCGGACGATCGAACACCGTGAACTCGATCATTTTGACTATGCCCTCTACGGATACCGGGAGCACAATCGTTCCTAGCGACATTGAAGTTTCGCTAGTAAAGGAAACCAAAGGAGATGGCGGGCCCTTTATATCTCGCTTCGATATCCCCATTCTTGTCAAAGTATCGAGGAAGATTAAATCCACCGAACTCCCAGTATCAATGAGAACCCGAGATACTTCGCAATGCGCAATATCGAGTGTTATGACCAGAGCGTCATCGTGTGGTTTGTCAAGTTGACTGGTTTCGCTTTCGGAGAATGTTACTTCGGGTAACTGTTCCTCAATAAGCCTGGCCTTCTTGATAATCGGGGGGGGGGGGGGGGGGGGGGGGGCCCCCCCCTCCGGTTGTTGGATTCCCCAAAGGGAACCCCCAAAAAACTTAAAACCCCCCCAAAACCCCGGG
>NW_003302554.1:11478339-11622786 GCF_000004255.2 Arabidopsis lyrata subsp. lyrata
ATCAGGGGACTGGACCCTTTTGATTTTTTTGCTAGGAGGAGATGGTTCCTCTGTTGCTACTGTTTGTTCCGACGGATGAGTTGGTTCGAGCTCCGAAATATCAATTTCGGTTATTTCCCCGGATGCGAACTTGGCAGCCAGTAACCTTCCTAGAGCCTTGCAATCTTTCGTAGCATGCCCATTGACTTTGTGGATCTCGCAGTAGGCGTTTGGGTCACGAATCCACTTGTTACTCGGGAAAGCGCCGTTTTTGCTCTTTGGCGAGAGAGACTGCTTCGCAGGTGAATTCTTCGGAGAACCTTTTGGCTCCTCCCGATCCACTGAGAATGTGCCAGCTCTAGGTTTCCGAGCTTCAGGTTGAACAGGTTTCTTCTGAGGAAGAAGTTGAGCAGGTTTCGGAGTTGCTTTGAACTTTTTTGCTAGAGCGGCCTGCTCTTCTTCCGCGTTTATCCAGTTCGTTGCCCGATGGAGGGCGTCTTGAATAGTGGCTGGTCGGTTAACAACCAACTCTTCTCGGAAACGGGATTCGTGCCATAGACCGTTCTTGAGTGCAGCAATTGCTGCGGAATCAGACAAATTTGGGATCTGAACCATAATCTCTTTAAAGGAGGTGATGTAAGTCCGGAGCGGCTCTCCGGCTCCCTGTGAGAGGTTCCACAGCTGGGCATCGGTTACATCGCTCTTGATGAAGTATCCGTACTGCATGATGAAGGCAGTGGATAGTTGCTTGAAGCTATCGATCGATCCTTCTTCTAGTTGAGTAAACCAGGTCAAAGCTGGCCCGGATAGGTTTTCGGCGAAGAGCTTGCATAAGCCCGCGTCTACTTCATCTGGCTCCAAATGTACCCGACCTGCGGTCACCTGAAAAGACGCCAAAAATTCTTTGGGATCTCCCTTACCGTCGTACCCCGGAAGTTTGACCTTCCTTTGGTCCCGAATTCGCAGGGCTACAATTCGTGGAGTAAAGGGAGTCCTTCTCGTCTCCTCGATCACTCTATCGACTTCGGGAGCCGAACTGGTGGCTTGATGAACCTTCGAACTCATTTCCCGAATCTGATTTTGTAAGCTCTGGATCTCCGGGTTAACCGGAAGGTGAGGTGGATGGGACTCGGTTTGAGGATGATGCGGGGTGCTGCCAAGATGAATGGGGAGAGGTGTTCTGGCTGGAACATAGGGACCGCCGGCTGAGTTTTGAGGTGCCTGATTATGGCGGGATCCATCTCCAGGTTCACTTTGAGAGCCAAGAGTCAAAGAAGATGGGAGTACGTTGTTCGGGGAAACGAGCCTAGGATCCTGAACCTCCGAAACATTCGGACCATGGAAATCCAAATGGCCACGAGGCCCGCTGGTCCGCAAAGTTCCTGCAAGAATTGTATCAACCCGATCCGCATAAGCATTATGGGCTGACCTGATTTCGGAACAACTCGCTGTGAGGACTGCGATTTGGCTGCCGCTTTGCTCTTCGAACGCTGAAAGCTTCTCAGACAACGCAGTGGTGGCGAGCTGCTGCTGGTCGGTTTTCTCGGACAGATATTTAAGCAACTTCTTGATCTCGTCGAGGACTGAAGCCGGATCCGCTATGTCTGACATCTTTTCGATTAATATTCTGGAGTTAAAGACTAGAAATCCCCTCCTTCTAGCGCCAAATTGTGGATGTCGGAATCCGCAATACAAAATTGATGTGTATCGGATCGTCTAGCCTTGCTAATTCGAACAACAATCGTGAAAAGAAAATAAGAGAGTAAAGTCTATGTGTCTGTTTATTGCTCAAAAAAAATTCCCTCCTTCTACAATGGTTTTCGCTCTCTATTTATAATTACATGATTCGAAACCGAAGTCGCTCATCAAGCCGCAGATCTCGCCTTCATTATTGCTTCCGTTTCGAATCTTCCCCATCTAGCAGATCTCGCGCAACCCGCTTTTCATTTAACTTGTGAGATCCCGACGTTTCACTCGAACTGGGCTGCAACTTATTGGGCCGCTCTTTTCGTCCCCTAGACCGAGCCGATGGCCCACTTCATCTTATTGATCCACTATTTTTCCGGACCGGATCCGAACTGCGGGATCCGACACCAACAAGTAGGATCGTTGAATTTTTTTTGAGATTGTGTATTTACAAAGTTGTATTTGCTGGTGCACTTGAATTCTAATATACAGTACAAACTGACTAATTCTCCAATTTTGAATAGTAAATATTACTACATTACAAACATTAACGAGCATTGGTTTATATCTGTACAGTGGTCTATATCTGTACAGTGGTCTATATATGTATCTGTACAGTGGTCTATATATGTATCTGTACAATGGTATTCTGTACAGTGGTATATATCTTTACAGTGGTATATATCTGTACAGTGGTCTATATCTGTACAGTTGTCTATATCTGTACAGTGGTCTATATCTGTACAGTGGTCTATAATATCTGTACAGTGGTCTATATTTGCACAATGGTCTATATCTGTACAGTGGTATATATCTGTACAGTGGTCTATATCTGTACTATTGTTTATATCCGTACATACATTATTTTGTACAGTGGTCTATAATATAAAATTTAAAAGTCATCAAACAAAATGCATATCAAATGATAGAGAAAAAACATAGATTTTTATGTAAATGATAAATTTTAGAAAAAAAAATCACTAATTATTTGTGCTCAAATCTTTATTCCACATTCATCTTTCTGTACAGGTATATATCTGTACAGATGCATCCTTCTGTACAGTCATTCTTCTGTACAATGTTATATATCTGTACAGTGCTCTATATCTGTACAGTGGTCTATCATCTGTACAGTGGTTTATATCTGTACAGTGGTTTATATCTGTACAATCATCCTTCTGTACAGTGATTTATATCTGTACAGTCATTCTTCTGTACAGTGGTCTATATCTGTACAGTCATCCTTTCTATATAGTAGTCTATAATATAAAGTTTTAAATAATTATTAAACAAAATGCATATCAAATGATAGAGAAAAAAATATAGATTTTTATGAATTTGATAAATTTTAGAAACAAAAAAATTCACTAACAAGCATCTTAATTATGAGACTTTAGGGGAATATGAGATAATAAAGAAAAGAAAAGAAATTAAAAAAAAAAAACATGACCCACGTTTCTCTTTCTCACAAATACAAAGCCCCTAGTAGTAATTTTCATTCTCTTACACTCTACCCCACTTTCTCTCCTATCTCACACAAATTCTATTACACAAACACTAATAATTGACTGTTTCTCTAATTATAAATAGTACTCGTACTACTTTCCCAATTATTACTCACAAACGTACTATATTGCCAACAAACCCAAAAAAAAAACAATGGCGTCGAACAATTTTCACGAAAAAAAAAAACAATGGCGTCGAACAAGATCATCCTCACAAGCTCCAACGGTGAATCCTTCGAGATCGATGAAGCGGTGGCAGTCGAGTCTCTGACGATTAAACACATGATCGAAGATGACTGCGCCGGTAACGGAATTCCGCTTCCCAGTGTCATCGGAGGCATCCTTGCGAAGGTTATTGAGTGTTGCAAAAAGCACGTTGAGACCGCCGCCGAGGCTAACGGAGCCGACAAAGATTTCTTAGGTTCCACCGAAAACAAAGAACTTAAGGCTTGGGACGCCGACTTTGTCCAAGTCGATCAGCCTATACTCTTCGATACGATCCTGGTTGCTAACTATCTGAACAACTCTGGACTTCTTGACCTTACATGCAAGACTGTCGATGATATGATGAGAGAGAAAACTCCAGAGGAGATGCGAGCTCACTTCAACATCAAGAACGATTACTCAGCTGAGGAAGAAGAAAAACCTTATGCTTCGTTCTATAAAGATCAAAATGTCAAAAACTTCAAAAACTAAAAATCTAATATATAAAAAGCAAAATACAATGGGAAAGGGAAAATGTATAGAACCGGATCATACTAACAAGTTAATGAAAAATATTAAAGAGTAAAAAAAAAAAATATTAATCATCTTCCGATCTCGTTAATGATACATCGCTATCAATATCTTCTAATTCTTCTTCATTTTCTCGAATGTATTCTTGTTGTCTATATTCAGCTCTGGTCCAATCGTCAAGACAAGCTTGAGCTTCAAGAGAATCTGGACTTATTCTTGATCGAGTTTCATCTAGTATTTGACCTCCCATGCTAAAAGCCCGGCCCTCTCGACGGAAACTGTAGAAACAGGTGAAGAAAGAACGTCTTTGGCAATCATGGCTAAAATCGGATAGTGAGATTGGTGACTCTTCCACCAATGAATGATTTGAAAGTCATTACCTGCATCTGCATCACTAAACTCAAAGTTAGCAGATAAATATTTTTCAAGTTCAGCATTATTACCTTGCCATGTTCGTTGCCGTTTTTGTCGCCGCATCCTTTCTGCAAGACTCAACTTAGGGACACAAGACTCATTTGCAGTATAAAGAAACAACATTCGGTTACATCAACCATCTAGAATAAGCAGCAACTTATAGTAACCATGTACCAGAATCTTAAGGAACTTAGTAGGCAAAATATTCCCATAACCTGCTGTAATACAAAGCGCAGGTTGCAACTCTCTTAAAGCCGATAAGAATGCTTCCTGCATATAAGAAATGCAATGTCATCTTCACAAGAAAGAAGAAGGAAAGATCACAATATTTCCGAAAGCAAGAAGTTGATTAATGAGACAAGAAAACTTACATCTCCTGCCTTCTCAGGGGAGAAAATGAGATGAGAAGGTAAGCCTTTATCAAGAGCATATTGCGCTACGGGAGAAGGCAAAACTTTTTTTCCACTATCTCTACTTGATGGAGCATGTGTAACAATGGCTGCAACCTAGAACAAAGCCGAATTAGCCGGGTTAAAAATCGGTTTAAGTAACAAGAAAAGTTCCTAAAGATCACCATAATCAGATACTATCTTTCTAATACAGAAATTCCACCAATCGATCAATCAACACTTCAATTCCAAAGTTAACCAAAACAACGTTCATGAAAGGCAGCTTCGATCATCATCTAGGTCTCTAGATGAGAGAACCTAACAACAGAAAGAGATTCAAAGAAGAAGATAACAAACTTTTACAAATTTTCTGATTAATCTCCGCAAATGATCGAAGCTCTGCTTATAGCTTCACAACTTCTTCTCCCAAAAACAACGCACCAATCAACAGCTGCCAACTCATTATTCACCTCTCAGCCAATCATCTTTCAGCATCTCTCCACGTCAGCTACTCTTCATATTCCCTGTAACAAATCTCCCTTTCTCAGAGAACCTTGACCACAAGGTTCATGGAAACTTCATTGACAGTTCATAGAGTTACTCCCATGCAGCCTCTTCCATTGGAACCATAGCTTTTTTATACCAAATCTCCAAGCCCTGTAGCTCGTTGGCCTCGTTATGTGGATAAAAGAAGAGACAAGCTGATTTGAATCGCCAAGCTTGTGACAACTTCATCAGCCTTTGTTGGTCTAATTCGTAATCGCCAAGCTTGTGACAACTTCATCATCAGTAAATCTTTAGCCATTGCAGCTGTCTTGTATTTAAACCACCAATCTTTGCCTAACTTCCTCTTTCCCAAAGTTGAAACACAATTGTTGCTACCAAACAAGCACATATATGCATGCTTCTTTATCGTCAAGCTTAGAAATGTTCTGCTATTCATCTTCATCACGATCTGATCATGTGAGTGATTCAACGCTTCCCTTTGCTGGAGATCAATGAAACCAATCAAGCATAGCTTGAACTTCGTTCTCCAACAATGCCACACAGAAACGTTGATTTTTATGTCCACATGTGCAGAGTATAAGAGGAGAAGAGACCCTTTAGAAGTTCCAATTCACTGGATTTGGAACATTCCAATTTCTGAAGTGGCATGGTTATGTACTGAAGCCAATCTCTGCGGTTCCAACTGTTAAACCACTCTTCAAATGCTAACTTGCACTTATAACTCAACTCAATGTGTAATCTCCTCATGCCCTCTTCCACAGATTTGTACTTGAACCACCATCGCTTGGAAGACTTGATCTTTTTGTTTCTGGTCACTTGTTGAATAACCAAACTGGTTTGCAACAACCGCTTGTTCACCATGACAATCAACTTATACAAAGCTTGTTGTCCATGACCTGCATCACTCTCTATTATCCCAAGCCAATGCTCACCCATATTTTCTGCAAATTCATGTTTATGAACGTGAGTTCCCAGAACTTGAATCTGATAAGTAACCATATTGGAAGTGATATATGATACACTTTATCATCTTCCTTAAAACAGCCATCTGTGAGCGACCAAGTCTTAGAGAACTTGTTCTTCTTCTTCATCAATGCAACTTTGGCACTTGAACCAAAATATTTGTACATGACACCCGCTCTGTAAATCAGTTCGTGTGCTATTCGTGGCTTGCATCTCAGTTGTTTCCTTTGTTTGTATTTGAACTTCCAACACTTGGGCCCCCTAATGTGTATCCTCTTAGTACGTTCTCTGAGAGACATTGTAACGAACAGTTGGTGGGCAACGTGGTTATTAGTGACACATGTTGAGTTCTCAAGCAGCACATCCCTTGTTTTGACATGTGAAACTTGTAGAATAGTTTTATGACGATCAAACAGGTCAACAAAAGATTGGGAATCCTCACAAACAGCTAGAGATGCATTGTGAAATCGAAGGCTAGGTTCCAAGTTAGAAACCGGTACCTGAGATTGTGTAATCAATTTTTCCTTCAAGATCGCTTCATGTTTTATCCTTTCCATTGATTTTGTCTCAACCTCAGATTTAACCTCAATTTCTATCACTTCTTTATACTCCTCAGCTTTTAGTTCTTTATCTCTCTTAAGTGGAAGGATCTCAATATTATCAATGTTGCTTCTACGATGTGCTTGCTCATACAATCTTCCAATCAACAAACACTGCTCCACTGTTTGAGGTTGAAACATTTGCACATTCACTTGAGTATCTGTTTTTAGACCATCCAAATATACCCTAACCAAGTGATCTTCTGTCAAATTCACTCTTGTTCTAAGCAGCTGATACTAGGATTTTTACTATCAATTACCCTAATATACTTTCATGTCATTGCAGTATAAGAGGTTATCAATCCAATCAGGTGCTCTTACTATCAATCAAGATATGCTCAGAGAATACTAAGTCAAGCCAAGCAGAATAGATGGTTGTTTATCTAACAATCCTAAGCGAACATGCATAAAAACGATAAAGCTATAGAACAGGAATGAACATGCATAAAGAGAAATGACTATCAAAACTAAGCAGTAATAAACAAGCAGGTCGAGTAGAACACAGAAGCTAACAGAAATGATAAACGAGCAAGCAATAGAGATAAAGGGTCCTGAGGAATGGGGTAATCGATTATGGCAGTCTCCTTAGTCTACCTAGGTGGTTAACAAACTCAATCAAGCTATCCCTAGACAATAGATTCGAATACAAATCAATCCACTCTCGTGACAGAGATTCTCAAGCTAAATCACTTTCATACTCAATTCTCATTGAAGAAATATAACCTAGCAGGCATTAAGATTCAATCTAATAGAGTCAATAAGCATTCTAAACATCCAATCTCTTGGGCTAGAGTATGCAAATCTCTGGAATAGTTGGTTCAGACATTTCATCAAACACCTTTTGGGTGTGGAAATATCTGAGATCAACTTCCAATTGATCAGAGAGGAAATAGCATTAAGATCTACTAAACCAGAAGGGAAATCAAGCAATTCTACACTTAACCACCTAAATATACTAAGGATTCCACACCTAATCTATCCCATCCTCAAGAACCCTAATCCACTACTCAAGAACACTGAAGAACATCATGCATAAAAACCCAGAAAACGTTTCAAACCCAGAAATCATTGAAAAGCAAGTATGTTATAGATAAGAGACAGATCTACAACTTTGATGAAGAAACGAAATGCAAAAACTCAAAGGATCAACAGGAAAAACGATTACAAAAACTAGGGTTTATGAGAGAACAAAGGAATATCTGCTGGGTAAAAAGAATATCCGCTGGACAATAGCATGTACCCCTATTTATAGGAAATACTAGGTTGCCCTAATTGGCTACAGGACAAAATAGAGAGTCGGTGGAGGCCAACTCGACGTGTCGTCGAGCCTGCCACGTCGAGACCATGTGATTCTCAAAGGTGGCGCCTTGATGTCCCTCTCGACGTGTCGTCGAGCCTGCCACGTCGAGACTGCTCCCAGGCGGCTTCCTGGCGTCCATCTCGACGTGTCGTCGAGCCTGCCACGTCGAGACTGCTCTCAGTTGGCTTCCTGGCGTCCATCTCGACGTGTCGTCGAGCCTGCCACGTCGAGACTGCTCTCAGGTGATCTTGAACGACTTCATTCCTCTCCAATTCGATCCCAAGTCTAGCTCCAAGGTCGTGTTGGTTCCTCCTTGCTCCATTAAGTCCCAAATAAGCTCCAAAGTACCTAAAACTCATCCAATATGCAACATGCTATGCCATGCAATGCAAATCGTACTAAGTGACGAAGATCTTATAAAAAAGGACTATTAATGCAGTGAAACAGAGAGGAAACTAAGCTAAATGCATAAGAAATGCGTGCTAAAAAGAGGTAAAATACAGAGATATCAACTCCCCCAAACTTAGCTCTTGCTTGCCCTCAAGCAAACAAATAGAATCAAGCTGGAGAAGAGGTTTGAAAGTGGAGACTCAGAACCAAAACATGCATATAGAGTAAGTGAATTCAATGTCTAGGTTGCTAATTCTAGAGTGCAAGGTTGACTGATCTCTACTTAAAAACATTAGCCATCTTCTTCACATCTCAACCTAACCTCTGCCTTAATCAAATCAAGCATTCAAATCTGCACATTCCCTTTAACATTTATTAAGTAGGAACCGTGAATCATACTATGCAATGAATATGAACACATTTGGCTAAAGGGTAAAGGTTTAGAGACAAAGATGGTCCCTTAAAGATCTGGTTTAAATCGCAACAAGGGATCTCTCAAGAATAATTGAGCTTTAGTAGAATGCTAAAGGTGAGTATCAAGTTATGCATACAAGGATAAGACCCCATCTACCCAGAATGTAATCGATATCAACCCAAATAGAGGTCCTATTTCTAATCCCAGAATCATGAACTTAACTCTACCCTTTTGCATTCAAAGCATTTACAGACTTTACTCAAATCATCCCTTTTCTTTTCTTTGCTTTCTATCCTAGGAGAAGCTTTCTTACTGCTCTGTCTAGCGGATCAGGTTTCTTTAACAACTAGGGTTCCCTTTTCTTTCTTCTTATAAACACAAGGCTTTTGCCCAAACTCTTTAAGCTATTTACAGAACCCTTTTTCCTTTACTTTATAGCACACCCAAATCCTTTACTAGACTTCTCTTACTTTAGCTGCTTCTCCTTAGGACTCTTTTCCCTTTTCTTTTCTTTCAATGATGAACACAACCTTTTCTTTCTTTTAAACACAACCCAAACCCAGAATTAAGCACCCACCTAGTCCTATCTGGTCCAGATAACGTGAACCAGAACTACATGAGATACTATCCTTGTCGTTACAGACCTAACACTTTCTACCAAGCTCAATCGGAATAAGGCCTCACATTCACACACAAATGATAAATGGCTTGAAAGAAGGTTAAGGCTAAGGGTGGGGAATAACTGCTCCAAAGATGAGAGTCAGCTACTTGGACTAGCAAGAGTGATCAAAAGGTAAAAGAAAGTCCAAGTATTTTAAGGTATCCATGAGTTCATAGCACAATGCACAGCATGATAATTATAAGTCAAAATTCAAGTTCAAATAGATAGGGAATGGCATCAGATCAAAGCGAGTTTCGACTAAGAACAAGAAAATCAAGCGTTGAATTCAAAAGATGGTGCGGTCTTACTTCAAGTTCAATCGATTACGCAATAGAGAACTAACAACCTGGGCACTGAGTTCTACTTAGTGAATAAGCATAATTACAAGGTTATAATCATCATAATCTCCAATGCAAATGCATGATGCAACAGCCCTAAGTGAAAGCATACTAAAACAATCCTAAAATGACAATGCAAGCTATATGAACACTCTGTTTTTGTGAAATCATTTTCGAAAAATTTCAAATTTTTATGGTTTTTCTATGCCTTGGATGCAATGATGCAAAATTTGAAATAAGAAAACAAAACACAAAGTCAAATACTCCCTGAGCCCTCCCCCAAACTTAAATTACATAGTCCTCTGTGTAACAAGCATTTGGAAGAGAGTACTCAGGGCAAACCAACAGAGACACAAAATGAAAGGCGGTATATACAATGGTGAATTGGAGTTGTTACCGCATGGATGGGTGAAGAAGGAGGTGATTGACCTGGTACTGGTGGGCTTCATGGGCTAGCTCGACGTCTCATCGAGCAGGTACGTCGAGTAGGGCTTCGGTTTTGGTTTGGAGTGACACCAAGGGGCAAGCTCGACTTGTAGTCGAGTAGGGCACATCGAGTCTGCTCCTTCTCTATTCCTCTGACTCCAATTCGAATAATTCCTGAAAATCACAGACACTACAAAAACACATTAAAAATAACAAGAGATAAAGAGCTATTTACAAAGATAAACATGGGAATTCCTCCCAAGTGAGCTTGTTTAAAGTCACTAAGCTTGACTTTACTACTCTTTTAGGCGAGTTGAGGTTCCTGAAGATGAACCGTAGATCCTTCAGGAATGACGCTATCCGCGAGATACTTCTTAAGCCGCTGACCATTCACCCTAAACTCTGACCCGTCCTTAGTAAATAGCGATACCGCACCAAATGGTAGAACTTCTTTGATAGTGAAAGGACCTGACCACCTAGACTTGAGCTTTCCGGGAAATAGCTTGAGTCTGGAGTTGAATAGTAACACTTGGTCTCCAGCCTTGAAGTCCTTTGGTGAAATCTTTTTGTCATGGAAAGCTTTTGTTCTTTCCTTGTACACCTTTGAACTCTCATAAGCTTCAAGCCTTATTTCCTCAAGTTCGTGCAAGTCAACAGATCTCTTCTCTTGAGCTTCTTTGATATCCAAGTTCAGCAACTTAGTAGCCCAGATTGCTTTGTACTCTACCTCAACTGGAAGATGACATGACTTCCCATACAGCATCTGAAATGGCGTCCTTCCTATCGGCGTCTTGTATGCAGTCCGGTATGCCCAAAGTGTATCATCTAACTTGGTAGACCAGTCTCTCTTTGAAACACCAACAACTCTAGCAAGTATGGCTTTGATCTGTCGGTTGGATACTTCTACTTGCCCGCTAGTCTGAGGGTGATAAGGAGTGGCTACCTTGTGCTTCACACCGTGCTTCTTTAACAGACTCTCAAAGACCTTGTTGATGAAATGAGAACCTCCATCACTGATCACAGCCTTAGGGATACCAAATCTGGGGAATATGATGCTCTTGAACAGCTTTAAAACCACTTTATGATCATTAGTTGGAGATGCAATGGCCTCAACCCATTTGGAGACGTAGTCCACAGCAACAAGGATGTACTTATTACCATAGGAAGCAGGATTGAATGGTCCCATGAAATCAATTCCCCAAACGTCAAAGACTTCAACTTCCAGGATCGGGGTCTGTGGCATTTCGTTCCTCCTAGTTATGTTCCCCATTCTCTGGCAGGGATCACATTTGGCAATGAATCCATATGCATCTTTGAACATGGAAGGCCACCAAAGGCCGGCCTGGAGAACCTTCTGTACTGTCTTGAAGGTAGCAAAGTGACCGCCATAAGCAGAACCATGACAGTGTTCCAGCACTCCCTAAACTTCCTCTTCAGCAATACACCTTCTAAATAGGCCATCAGTACCTTTCTTATACAAATAAGGTTCATCCCAGTAGTAGTGGTTGATGTCTCTAAAGAACTTCTTCTTCTGGTAAGCATCAAGGTATTTGGGAATTTCTCCGCAGATCAAGTAGTTCACAAAGTCAGCATACCATGGAAATTTCTCTTCTTCTACAGCCAATGCTTCATCGAATTCCTTCTTGTTGTACACCATTTTATAGCACTTGACGGCTAACAGCTGCTCTTTAGGCATTGAATCGTTTATAGGGATTTCATCTTCAATCCGCATTCTGGACAAGTGATCAGCTACTCCGTTCTCTATACCCTTCTTATCGACAATCTCCATATCAAACTCTTGAAGTAACAAAATCCATCTCAGCAGTCTAGGCTTGGTGTCCTTCTTAGCATAGATGTGCCTCAAAGCTGCATGGTCTGTATAGACAGTAACCTTGGATCCAACCAAATAGCTCCTGAACTTCTCAAATGCAAAGACCACAGCCAGCAACTCTTTCTCTGTTGTAGCATATCTCACTTGAGCATCATCCAAGGTTCTGCTTGCATAATAGATAACATGGAGCTTCTTATCTATCTTCTGACCCAGCACAGCCCCAACCGCGTAGTCTGAAGCATCACACATGATTTCAAAAGGATGATCCCAGTTTGGTGCTTGGACGATTGGAGCAGACACTAGAGCTTCTTTAATCAAGTTGAAAGCTCTCATACACTCTTCATCAAAGATGAATTCGGTCTCCTTACAGAGAAGTCGAGTAAGTGGTCTAGCAAACCTTGAGAAATCCTTGATGAATCTCCTGTAAAAGCCGGCATGACCCAGAAAACTTCTGATATCCTTCACGTTTTTTGGAGGCTGCAACTGCACCATGACGTCTATCTTGGCCTTATCAACCTCAATCCCTTTCTCTGATATCTTGTGTCCCAATACTATACCCTCTCTGACCATGAAGTGACACTTCTCCCAGTTCAGCACTAGATTGGTCTCCTCACACCTTGTTAGCACCCTGCATAGATTTAACAAACAAGAGGAGAAAGAGGAGCCATAGACAGAGAAATCGTCCATAAAGACTTCCACTGTCTCCTCAATTAAATCCGAGAATATTGAGGTCATATACCTCTGAAAAGTAGCAGGTGCATTACACAATCCGAAAGGCATTCTTCTATAAGCAAACGTTCCATAAGGGCAAGTAAAAGTGGTTTTCTCTTGATCATTAGGGTGAATTGGTATTTGAAAGAAACCACTATATCCATCAAGAAAACAGTAGTACTGGTGATTAGCTAACCTTTCAAGCATCTGATCAATGAATGGTAAAGGAAAATGATCTTTTCTAGATGCAGCATTCAGCTTTCGATAATCAATGCACATTCTATGTCCTGTTATAGTTCTTGTAGGGATTAATTCATCTTTATCATTCTTTATAACAGTCATACCTCCTTTCTTAGGAACACAATGAACCGGAGATACCCAAGTGCTATCTGAAATAGGGTAGATTACACCCGCTTCCAATAGTTTAAGTATCTCCTTTTTAACTACTTCTTTCAGATTAGGATTCAATCTCCTTTGAGGTTCAATGCTAGAATGAGATTCATTTTCGAGATGGATCCTATGCATGCACAAACTAGGTGAGATTCCCTTTATATCAGACAATGAATAACCAATTGCTCTTCTATACTTTTTAAGTTCAGACAACAGCAAATTCACTTCATCATCATTCAATGCAGCATTAATGATCACAGGATAAGTAGAGTTTGTTCCAAGAAATGCGTACCTTAGCCCTTGCGGAAGTGGTTTGAGGTCTACCTTAGGTGCGTTGAGCTCAGACCAGTCATCTGAGGTAGGAGAAGGCCATCTCGACGTGTCGTCGTGCTTGCAGGTCGAGTCTGCTTCCTTGACTTCTTCAGGAATTAGGCTGGGAAGGCCATCTCGACGTGTGGTCGAGCAGGTAGGTCGAGTCTGTTCTGAAACGACTTCTCCCACTGTACTGACTTCTGCTACTGGCACCTCTAACTTCTCAAAGTATTCTGATGATTCCTCTTCCTTATGGGAGTCTAGCAGCTTCTTATACCCCAATGTCTCTACGTGTAAGAACCCCTCTTCCCCGTCTTTGGTAAGAGCACTCTGTAGGTAGTCTTCTTCAGTAAGCTCTTCAAGTAGTTCGTCAGCTAAACGATCCATTTCTTCTATGTAGAACACTTGTCCGTCAATGGTAGGTTTCTTCATCGTCTTAGTGATGTCGAATGTCATCTTGAAATCTTCACCGAGGTTTAAGTCGATCTTACCTCTTCTGACATCAATGAGAGCTCCAGCAGTAGCTAAGAAAGGTCTCCCTAGTATGAGAGGGTCCTTTGGCTCTTCATCCATTTCTAAAACAACGAAGTCTGTAGGAATCTCTACCTTTCCTATTCTGACTGGTAGATCCTCTAACATACCATGAGGGACTCGTACGGATCTGTCGGCTAAGATTAGTTGGATTTGGCAGGACTTGTACTTGATGAAACCGAGTCTTCTTGCTACCGAGAGTGGCATCAAACTGACTGATGCACCTAGATCACATAAGCATTTGTTGAAGAACAAAGGGCCTAGTGAACAGGGTAGAGTAAACGAGCCGGGATCCCCAAGCTTCTTTGGTATGATCTTCTTCTGTATGATAGCACTGCATTCATGGCTCAACACTACCATTCCTTGTACTTCCTGAATTCTCTCCATTATCATGTCCTTCAAGTACTTGTGAGAATCCGGAATCAGCATGAAAGCATCAATGAGAGGCATCCTCAATTCAATCTCCTTGATGTGTTTAGCAAACATGGCTCTGTACTTCTCAATGATATCCCTCTTGAATCTTCCTGGGAATGGTATTTTGGGCTTGTAGGGTGGTGGAACGAAAGGTTTCTTCTTACCCTTATCAACAGTTGGTTTTTCGAATTGGGGACTCTTAGCTTGATCCCTAGGTACAGCATCTTGGTCAAGCTTAGTGGTGTCTTCTACTTGAGTCTCATTCTGAATAGAATCCTCCCCTTCTTGAATCTCACTGTCCTCAGTGACAGAAGCTTGGTTAGGACGAGCACGCAGCTCTCGACCACTGCGGAGTTGAATAGCATGAGCATACTCTTTCGGATTCTGAATAGCTTTCCCTGGTAGTTGTCCGGGGTGTGTAGGTGCAGAAGTAGAAGCAGCTTGGCTTTCCATGTACTTCACCTTGGAGTTTAGAGCCTCAATCTTGATTTGAATCTCAGCCATCTTCTTATCACCAGCTACTTGGCCGTGTAGAATCTGCTGAAGCATTTGCTTCATGTCTTGATCTTGGGCAGGTGGAGTTGGCTGGGGTTGCGGTGCAAAACCGGGTGGTGGATTATATTGTGGATAACCGCCACTAAACTGCTGCTTTGGGACAAAGCCTTGATTGTACGGTATGAAAGGCTTGGACTGGTTCTGTTGTTGCTGAGGGTAAACCTGATCTTGAGGATTTGCAACATTCGTGCTCCGGTAAGATAGATTAGGATGAGCAGGCTTGTAGGGGTTGTAGCCCTTGTTGTAGCCACCTTGGTTCTGAACGTAGCTGACTTCTGCAGCCTGAGTGGTCTCCCCCTCTTGGATTTGATAGTACTCTTCTTCAGTGATATAGTGGACTGGTTTCTGGTTAGTAAGCAGAAATTGATCCAGCTTGTCATTGAGAGCCTTTACCATCTCTTTAGTATGCTTTGCATCCGGATCTCCAATGCTTCTGTTGGAGCGATCAAAATCCTCGTTATAGTTACCATCAGATAGAGCTAAGTTCTCTATCAATTCCCAGCCTTCCTCAACATCCTTATTCAAGAAATTCCCATTAGAGGCAGTGTCTAGCAACATTCTGATCTTGGGCAAAACTCCCCTGTAGAGTGTGCTGAGTAGTGAAGCCTTCTTGAAACCATGGTGTGGACACTGTATAGTGTAGCCTTTGAATCTCTCCCAGGCTTCACAAATGGATTCAGACTGCTTCTGTGTAAAACTGGAGATTTCATTTCGTAGACGTGCAGTTCGGGAATTGGAGAAGAACTTTGTTAAGAAGGCCTTCTTACAATCATCCCAAGATGTGATGGAACCAGCAGGTAGTGTCTTCTCCCAGTGGTGTGCTTTGTCGCCCAGCGAGAAGGGAAACAGACGTAGCTTGAAGCTGTCTTCACTAACACCATTGATCTTGGTGAGGCTGCAGAGCCTATCAAAGTTATCCAAGTGATCCAAGGGGTCTTCCAGAGGCAACCCATGAAACTTGTTACCTTGAATCATTGAGATCAATCCACTCTTGATCTCGAAATTGTTGTTCTGGACAGGAGGTGGAACGATGCCCTGTCTCTGTTGATGGTTGCGTGGTGCATCACCATCACCAATGTTCCGTGGTATACCAACTCCTTGATTATCGTGATCTTGTGGTTCCATGGCGACTGGATTGTGCGGTTCACAGTAGTCTCGGGCTCTACCTTCTCTTAACTCACGAGCTAACTGGTTGATGTTGTCTTTGTAGCTGATGAGGTTGTTGGAGCCTTTAGATCGAGTTTGCATGCAGAGTGATCAGACTCGATGTGGCAGTCTCGACGTGAGGTCGAGATGGTCCCTAACAATGCAGAGTGGCAGAATCGATGTGGCAGTCTCGACGTGTCGTCGAGATGGTACCTGGAGCACAAAAACAAGCAGATGAAATGAAGAGTTAGTAACCAAGGTAAAGAAAGAACTTGATCTTAAACGTTTCTGAAATCTTAAATGGAACAATGCAACACCAAATGGCAACGGCGCCAAATTGATACTAAGATTTTACTATCAATTACCCTAATATACTTTCATGTCATTGCAGTATAAGAGGTTAGGTTATCAATCCAATCTCAGTGTGACTGCAAGCATTCAAGATATGGAACAGAAAGCAAATAAGTCAAGCCAGTTATGAAAGGGTTTTGTGTGTTTCTATTGATCCTAAGCAACCAATTTAACATGCAAATACCGAATTTAAAAGCATAAAAAGAGAACTAAACAGCAAGTAAACAAGAACAAGAAGTAAACTAAAGACCAGAAACTATCATGCAAAAGCTTTGGAAAAGAAACTAACAACCTAACAATGCAGAGAAACGCTCTAGGCCTAACAGGTCGAGATGGTCACAAAAGCTAACAGAAACGATAAACGAGCAAGCAATAGAGATAAAGGGTCCTGAGGAATGGGGTAATCGATTATGGCAGTCTCCTTAGTCTACCTAGGTGGTTAACAAACTCAATCAAGCTATCCCTAGACAATAGATTCGAATACAAATCAATCCACTCTCGTGACAGAGATTCTCAAGCTAAATCACTTTCATACTCAATTCTCATTGAAGAAATATAACCTAGCAGGCATTAAGATTCAATCTAATAGAGTCAATAAGCATTCTAAACATCCAATCTCTTGGGCTAGAGTATGCAAATCTCTGGAATAGTTGGTTCAGACATTTCATCAAACACCTTTTGGGTGTGGAAATATCTGAGATCAACTTCCAATTGATCAGAGAGGAAATAGCATTAAGATCTACTAAACCAGAAGGGAAATCAAGCAATTCTACACTTAACCACCTAAATATACTAAGGATTCCACACCTAATCTATCCCATCCTCAAGAACCCTAATCCACTACTCAAGAACACTGAAGAACATCATGCATAAAAACCCAGAAAACGTTTCAAACCCAGAAATCATTGAAAAGCAAGTATGTTATAGATAAGAGACAGATCTACAACTTTGATGAAGAAACGAAATGCAAAAACTCAAAGGATCAACAGGAAAAACGATTACAAAAACTAGGGTTTATGAGAGAACAAAGGAATATCTGCTGGGTAAAAAGAATATCCGCTGGACAATAGCATGTACCCCTCTTCATATTCCCTGTAACAAATCTCCCTTTCTCAGAGAACCTTGACCACAAGGTTCATGGAAACTTCATTGACAGTTCATAGAGTAACTCCCATGCAGCCTCTTCCATTGGAACCATAGCTTTTTTATACCAAATCTCCAAGCTCTGTAGCTCGTAGGCCTCGTTATGTGGATAAAAGAAGAGACAAGCTGATTTGAATCGCCAAGCTTGTGACAACTTCATCAGCCTTTGTTGGTCTAATTCGTAATCGCCAAGCTTGTGACAACTTCATCATCAGTAAATCTTTAGCCATTGCATCTGTCTTATATTTAAACCACCAATCTTTGCCTAACTTCCTCTTTCCCAAAGTTGAAACACAATTGTTGCTACCAAACAAGCACATATATGCATGCTTCTTTATCGTCAAGCTTAGAAATGTTCTGATATTCATCTTCATCACGATCTGATCATGTGAGTGATTTAACGCTTCCCTTTGCTGGAGATCAATGAAACCAATCAAGCATAGCTTGAACTTCGTTCTCCAACAATGCTCTAGATGAGAGAACCTAACAACAGAAAGAGATTCAAAGAAGAAGATAACAAACTTTTACAAATTTTCTGATTAATCTCCGCAAACACTACAAGAAAACATGCGATTTGCGAGGGAAGAATTCCTAGGTAATCCCTCGCAAATCGTCTTTTGCAAGGGATTTGCGACACACGTTACTTCCTCGCAAATCCCGTCTCGCAAATCTGTATATGTTGCAATTCCCTCGCAAATATTGCGACGAATATTATCCCTCGCAAATCAGACGCAATTTGCGAGGAAGTTATGCGGTAGCAAATACGTTGCAAAGACAAAGTAGTAAATCCCTCGCAGACATTGCGATGGATTTGCGAGGGAAAATTAAAAAAAAAATAAAAAATAATAAAAAATAATAAAATGCATTTAAATTTTATCAATATATAGATATATATTGATAAATTTTAAATGCATAATATTATTTTTTATAATGCATAATAATATTCAAAATACAATAAGAAAGTTTTAAGTCAAATTTAAGAAAATCCTTAAAAGTTTTCTAAAATTAATATACTTTAAAAATAATAAAAATTTAAATTTGAAAATTAGTTATTAATATATAATCTAAAATTACATACTAAAAAAATTCTAAAAATTAAAAATTCAATTTCTAAATGAAACCTAAAATAATTTAAAATTCCAATCCTAATATAAAACTAAATTTCTAAATCCAAAACTAACAAATCCAATACCTTTCACAATAATCTAAATCTAGAAATCCTAATTTTCTAATTTTAAAACTAGCAAACTCCTAAATCTAAAACTATAATAATACAAATCTATATATAAATCTAACAATGAAATTAAAAAACATACCTTTGAAGAGTTTTTAAGTAAGAGGAAATGAGATGTGAATGAGTGAGAGAAGAGTTTTTAAGTAAGAGGAAATGAGATGTGAATGAGTGAGAGAAGAGTTTTTAAGTAAGAGGAAATGAGAGATGTTTGAGCTATGCTCAAACATGCAATCACTTATATATATATTTTTCCCGTCGCAATTCCCTAGCAATTCCCTAGCAATTTTCGCTAAATTTTTTGAAATTTCCGCCAAAACGTTGAAGCGCGAAAAATTGAAAACAATTTGCAAGGGAGTTGCGAGGCATCATAGCAAATCTCTCGCAATGTTTAAAACGCTTTGGAATGAATAACCTTAAAAAAATTTCATATTTTTTTTGAAGTTTTGCGAGGGAATTGCGAGGGACCATAGCAAATCCCTCGCAAATGGTTTAGGGTATAGGGTGTAGGGATTCATAAGTGGTGTCCACTTTTGCGAGGGAATTGCTATGGTCCCTCGCATTTCCCTCGCAAACTCTTGATTTAGGGTTTAGTTTTGCGAGGGAATTACTAGTATCCCTCGCAAAACCCTCGCAAAATAGAATCAATTTGAAAAAAACAACAAAACACTACTAAAAATCATTCGGATTCATTTTTTTGAATCATTAGGAAGTTAATTATCTACATTAGAATCTACTTTCTCATCATATACTTCGAATTCGTCCGAATGTGCATTTTTCTCAAATACATCAATGATGATCTTATGTTTTTATATAATATGAATCAATGTTTATAACATTTTCAAAATAAAATGTTAATATTGAAACCTATACAACATTTTTTATGCATCACCATATATTCAACTTGTCTGATTATATGGTCTCTTAGATTCACATTTATAAATAAAAATTAAAGATCGCAAAACACTTTTATGTATTTTAGGGTTTAGGGTAAAGATTTGCGAGGTATGTGCGGGAGAATTGCAACAGAGTATATTGTTCCTCGCAAAGTACTCGTAAGTCCCTCGCAAGTTTGCGAGGAAACTATCCCTCGCAAAGTTTGCGACGGAAGTGCGACGCGCGTCTTCTTCGGAGACGCAGCCATAGAAGAAACAGTTGAAGAAGCAAATGAAGCGACGTAGTATCATTGTTTCTCAGATTTTGCTTACACAACTGTAGTTGGTTCCACGTTCTTGGTGTGCAATAATTGACCTTTGCTGTCATTTCACCACCAGCCGACCAACAAATCTCTCTTCTTCCTTTCAAATCCCAAAGATTTCGATATTGTGTGTTGTTGAAGCAAATGAAACGACGTAGTAGACAGAGATGATAATTAATGGTTTATGTGATTTAAATTTGGATTCGAACCGTTTCATAACCGAATTGAACCGGGAAGGAAATAAATTCAAATTCTGTTAAACAATTGATGTTGGGAAAACTGCAGAATGTAAACATATGCTTATGTATCCGAGAGGTGATATATTCCGAAAGCTGAAGCTAAACATCAACGATACCACCGAGGTGTCGTTGATGATAATATGGTAGTGAAACAAAGCTCTACTGATGTGTTACTGTTTCTTAAAGTGATCAAAGATCAGTAGGGTTATTTGGAGTGAATCACTTCTTTGAAGATGTAGCCCTGATCAACATTTTGTATCAATCAAAGTACTATGTGATGTAAGGTTATCAATTAGGGGCACGCTTAATTGAGAGAGCTTCTTACTTTTCTATTTATAGAGATCGTGAGAGAGATTTTAAGAGTTCTCAAAGTTTGTATGATCTTGACAAATTTTAAAGGTTTACGTCCTCCTATTGCTTCAGCCTCCAGGAAGCTCAACTTCTAGTACCTGAATCAGCAACACCAAATATTAGCTTTTTAATCATAACATCTGCCTTTTGTATCAACAGTTAGTGAGTCTATAACTTAGTTGATTTAGAGAATAAGCCACCCGACATGTGTATAGTTTTCTATACCCAAAAAGCCAAAAACTCTCTCTTTACATTATCCACAAGACTTACGGATTTGAACCGGACTGAAATAACCGAATCGTACCTAAACCAAAACCGAACAAAAATTTAGCATTGAACCAAATTGGTATAAGAAAATTTTGAGTCTAACTAGAATGATCCAGTTATTTTTTATTCGTCAATGAAACATAGAGAATTAGACACCAACAAATCCTCAAGTTCTAGGATTCATATGAAACTTTTGTTAATTGTTTTCGTACTTTATTTTTCGAGTCATGACTGATAATACAACATCATTGACGCAGGACTCGATGAAAGCTTGCTAGTATAATAGTGAGCCAAAGAATAGTTTCTTTAGTAAATAATGAAAAACGGAAGATTTTAGTGAAGAGGGCTTTAGCTAAAATTTGATTTAGCAACTTGTGGAAGAGACTTGAGAAGAGAAGGTGATGGCCTCCGAAGAGTGTGATTGAGAAGTAGCATCAAATTGAGAAGTGTTAAAGCTCCTGCTTGGTGTGCGCTTCCTAGTGAGACCGGAACATAACTCAGAAGCGTTGATACACCTAATGTCACCTGCAAAAAACGACAAAAACCCCATCAATCGTTTGGAGTTTAAGTTTCCATGAAAGTTTATGTTGATTGATTTACCTGAACAGCAGTCATTCCGACGGTACTTCCGATCAAAGCTTTAACGGCTGGATGTATGTCTAGCTTCCTTGTGAACCACCACATTGTTCCAATTGCGATTAGGGTTGTGGTTGCAAGAAGGCGATGATCAAGCTGAAATTTAAGTTAAGTTTAAGTCTTTTGGAGACTATTGACGCAATTTGAGAAAGCTTTGTGTCAATGGTGTACCTGAACAGTTGCTGTGTTCTCGAACAAGTTGCGTAAAAGTGGTTTCATCTCAAATATATTATCTGGGATCCATGTATCGCCCATTTTCGGGAATGTGTTGAATGCACGACCCTACAATTCACAAGCGGAGAGATCAAAATACTCAGCTTCCTTTCTGTAACTAATATAATAGAAGCTTAGATCCAAGTTTGTTAATTTACTTACAGCATCATTTCCAGCAACAAAGGCTCCTGAAATTGCAGTGATACCAACAATCAAGCTTACTGGTAATGCAAGCTTCTTCACTTTAGCGGCTCCCCTAACCCAAGCCAATGACTCAGCTGGTGGTTCAGGCATAACAACAGAGAGAGCGGTCCAGAAAAGTCCACAATAAATGGCAAAAGCTGAGGTCAGATGAGCTGCAAGACGGTACGGGCTTACCCTCGGTTGAGAATATTCAGATGGCGGCTCCTACAGGACCAAACTGATTACTGGTTACACAGCACATAATAACATCTAATAAGAGAATCTACAACAGTTCCTAATCTTTACCTCTAAACCACTTTTAACCATCCACCAACCAATGAGACCTTGTCCAGCACCAAGCGCAAATAAACCAGAGAGCTGAACTCCAAGACGTAGAGTAATATACCCTTTCCGCAGAAAATAGGAAAACGGCAAAGCAAACATGATTCCCAATCCTCTTCCCCACATTCGATGAGCATACTCCATCCAATATATAAACTTAAAATCTTCAAGATTCATCCCTTTGTTCACACTGCAAAACCACCAAATCCCAAAACACAAACAGCATTTTCAAAATCAAGAGTTGGTCCAAAGACAAAAAACGCAAATGCAAGCAACATAGCAACCAAAATCGCAAAACTAACCGCTTATATTCAGGAGACTGCATATATTTCTCAAACTCGCAAACCCATGCTTCATCTGACAGCGGAGGGAATTCACCAGTAAATTTCCAATCAGTCATGGATAAACCAGATCGAGTTAATCGAGTAACTCCGCCTAGAACAACCATGCTGAAAACCCAAGTAGCAGAACCAAAAAGCCATATGCCAACCCATTTACGAGCTTGAGGTCCTCCAGTGACAAGATGCTTCAAACCCTCTTTACTCTCTGAGCTAATCGACGCTACAGTTGACATCTTTCTAAACATTGAAGCATTTTGACCCTACACAAAAACATAATCTTAGAATCTAAGCAAACAAACAGAGAAATCTCATAATCAACTAACAGGAATAAAAAACCTCAACTTTAACATAAACCCTAATCAAAAGTATCAACCTTTGGGAAACTACCTTGAGAAGAGATGGCAAGCCATAGAAGGAGTTTCCAGCTAGAGAAGAAGACGAAGCAGAGGTTACAGTAGCAGCTGTAATGTTAGAAGTGAAAGCTTGATGAGACGAAGTGGTGAATCCTCGAGCGATTCCATTAAACGCTTCTTTGTTCCTCTTCAAAGCCGATCCCACTGCTCGAAACATGTCTATCTCTCTAGGGTTTAAGCAAGGTTTCTGCAAAGAAAGGAAATTGGAAACAAGATACATGAGAAACCAAATAAATAAATCTCAAACAAGTAGAGAATCAGAGATTACATACCTTGTCGAGTCCCACAGGACCAAGCGAGGTATTAACAATATTTGAACCCTAGAGATCGAGAACACACAATTTCCGATGAGAAGAAAGAGAGAATAGATTAGTGTGAGCAGAAATGATGGAAAAGTGAATCAAACCAAACGACAGAGAAGCTAGTAGCAATCTGATGAGATTAAACTTGAAGCACGAAGCAAAAGGAAGAGCCTTTCGAGATCGAAATTTGGTACCTGTAACAAAGTTTAGGAATTTCTCTTCTTCTTGTTCCCTATTAACGTCATCCACAGAAGATCGATGTTGCTGGAGAAAACCAAACCTTGAATTTGGCGAAGAAGACGAGGCAAAATCCAAGGATTCAAGCAGAGAAAAAGAATTTGATTATGAGGTTTTTGTTTTTTTCGTTAACTGTATTTTATTAAGCAAACTGTTACAAGTTTACAACAAATGTAGGGTCAAAATGTTTACAAAAGGCGGCCGCGTTGATAGCTTTTTTACCAGGAAGCTGGACTTCTAGTACCTGAATCAGTAACACCAAATATTAGCTTTTAAAATACTAGGTTAATGTCTGATTACCGCATTATAACATGTGTGTTTTTTTGTATCACAGTGAGTTTGTAACTTGGTTGATTTAGAGAATAGTGGCAGTGATTTGTTTATAGCTTTTACCTCTAAAGCAGTACCTCCTCCACAGGGAAACACCAATGAACCTTTCTTGAAAGTTACATAATCTTGTCCACCATCCTGGATTTCCAGATCTTTGCATACTCGAGTGGACATGATTTTAAGCTCTAGCACATTTTGCTGACCGCTTTTATCATCGAGGACTACAACTTTTGCTCTTGTTCCCGGCCATCCTGCGAATGCACGAACCTGGAAAGCCGTTTTACTTTTTATGTTTAGGATTATAGACCAAGTGAACGAAATGAAGGGGTTCTTCTACCTTGTTATGTAGAACAAAAGCTTCCTCGTCAAAAGAGAGCCAAGCCTCATCTGGAGCTATCTGTGCATCAGTTGAATCATTTCAGTCACATAAGAACCAAATTTCGAATCAGATTACGTTATCTCATACATGAAGCAATATAGCAGCATTGCCTTATAATTTTTGTGCCATATTTTGAATGATACAAGACACACAACAGATACCTTTGGAGCTAAGGTAGCTTTAGAATCATCTTGGGGAGCTGCTTTTGATTTTGCAGACCCATCAAATATTGAGGGAAGTTCACGGATAAGAAGCTTTGAACCTGCAAAGTTTATTTTCGCTTAGACACTGCTCACATATTTTTTACTGAAAAGCATAAGCAGGTACTGCTCTCGTTTATTATATTACCTTCAGAAAATAGGAACGAGAGCAGTTCTGGTGCCTGCAGATGATTCAAACAGAGGGGTCATTGACATCCAGAGAATATAATAAAGATGATGCGCTACGTCGGGGATAAAGTGAATACCTTTATTAGATCATCCACTTGGAACCTCTTAGAGGCAATCACTGGCCC
This sequence comes from Arabidopsis lyrata subsp. lyrata, assembly GCF_000004255.2. NCBI lineage: Eukaryota > Viridiplantae > Streptophyta > Magnoliopsida > Brassicales > Brassicaceae > Arabidopsis > Arabidopsis lyrata. The sequence continues at coordinate 11,503,207 of NW_003302554.1, forward strand.
TGCATCTAACTTTCGCACGGTAAATGCTAATGATACTCCTGTTTCCGGGACACCATCCTAGTGTAGCCACCAAGTGTTATTGTGCACACTTGAGTCAAGAGTCTTAGCAATGTAGTAAGTAAGAGGCTAAGCAATAAGAGGGAGAATGGAATGAGTTAAGATTGATTTGCACCTGTAATGCTCTTTGAACTGGAGCTGCACCACGGTACAGGGGCAACAAACTTGGGTGTATGTTCACTGTCCCTAAACCATTAAATATTGGCTCAAAACACAAGACTCATTCGCAGTATAAACAAACAAAATTCGTTTCCATCGACTATCTAGAATGTTCCATTCAGTATCAACTTTTACTAACCATGTAATGGAATTTTAAGGAACTTAGTAGGCAATATATTCCCATAAGCTGCTGTAATACAAAGCTCAGGTTGCAACTCTCGTAAAGCCGATAAGAATGCTTCCTTCATAGAAGAAATGCGATGTCATTGTCACAAGAAAGAACGAAAGATCACATCATTCCAAAAAGCAAGAGCTTGATATTAATCAAACAAGAATCCTTACATCTCCTGCCTTCTCCGGGGAGAAAATGAGATCAGAAGGTAAGCCTTTATCAAGAGCGTATTGCGCTACAGGCGAAGGCAACACTTTTCTACCCCGATCTCTCCTTGATGGAGGCTGTGTAACAATGCCTGCAACCTAGAACAAAAGCCGAATTAGCGGGTTCAAAACCGGTTTAAGTAACAACAAAAGTTCCTAAAGATCTTCACCAACAACAAAAGTTCCTAAAGATCTTCACCACATTTCTCATTATCTTGTTTCATAATCAAAAGGGTTAACAAAATCAATATCACATTGTTCATAAACAATCAAATTTCCCATTAACAAGAATCAAAATCAGAAAACATTCAAATCAGAGTTCCATTATTCAAAATCTCAATTTCACAGTGCCAGTTTCAGATTATACCTCAAAGGAAGAGTTTGGTGCAGCAGATGCATTGAAAAGAGCTTCAAGCACAGTCACGGAGACCTAATTTCACAGAAAGGAATTAGATTAAGCTAAACCCTAAACCCATAGCTATTTTACAGACGAAGATGATAAATCTTTCTGACCTGAGGAGAGCCTAAGAAGATGAGAGGCTTCTTCTTCGGAGACGGAGCTATAGATGAAACAGTTGAAGAAGCGTTGTAGCAGATGAAACGACGTAGTATCATTGTTGCTGCTTCAATGGCTTCGAAGCTTCTTTTGGGAGACGAAGATGATAATAGGATTATGTGATTTGGTTCGAACCGGTCGTAACCGGATTGAACCGGAAAGTAAAACATAACCAAATCGAAATGATTTTTAATTCGGTTGAGTAATCTTCTGATTCATAATTTGACTCCTCTTTAATGGAAACTGTGTTTCTTCTTTGGTTTTTCACAATGGTCAAGTGGAATTTTGAAATTTAACAGATTTGGGAATTTGGTGATTTTTTTCATCTCGGAGTAAATTACCATATATTGAACCAAAAGATTCAAGTAAAAATTTGTCTAAACAGAAAAAATATTGGGTAGTTTCATTATGATGGATCAAAGCTTGTAAACAGGGGTGATTCCAAGAAGGTAGAAGCATTTCCGCATGACTATAGCCGTTGCTTCGCAAAGTAAGAGACGGCTTGTCTCCTCTGCTGAACCATTCACCTGTAAAGAGAAAGATGAAAACAATGGCGGGTTTGCTTGGTTATAATCAACGGTTTAGATAGAGAAGTAGGATTTCGGTAATGCTCACCTGACAATTGGAGTAGAATTTGGTGAACTCTTCGGATAAGTAGTAAAGGTACTTGCACAGCACGTTCGGTAACAATGTGGTGCACGCTTCCTCAACCGTCTGCAAGCAAGCAATTCGTTCACACAACAAATGTTCATCTTCTTGTTACCAAGAATATCAAAGTACAAATCTAATGAGCATGTGTTTTTCTTACCTCAGCAAATTGAAGCAGGTGAAGCCCCAGTGCCCGTTCCGCTGCATGATCCAATGCTATCTTTCCTGTCTGCAATAAAATAAGTGTTAGCACATTACACAGAGTTTGTAGGTGTTTGAGTTCATGCTGCTAAAATACCCTTTTTAGCTCATCTATGTCTTTGCCAGACTTTCTTATGATTGAGCAGATCCGAGCATGGGCGTAAAGAAGGTAAACGGCTGTATCTCCCTACATGATCAAAATATTCAATAAGTATGTGTAGATGACTCAATAGTGCAAATATGTAGACTAGCTCCAAAATTCCAGTACCTTGTCATTAAGCATTTGATCAAAGCTGAAAGTATAACCCGTCAATCTGTTGGTCTTCAGGTCAGCAAACCTTGAAAGCAAATTCAACAATACCACAAGTCATTTATCGCATTTGTGCAGCCTTGGTTACAAAAGTCATCGAAAACCAGAAGATACTAAATAGAATTCACTATCACCAGTACCAGCAGTAGAATAGAGATTAATACTTACTTCAGCGCACCGTATCCAACTGCCTCAGCTGTTTGGTCCAGCTCCTCAGGTGTCCATTCTTTGTCCTTACCTAAACAGAGAAACAACATATACGGGATGAATAAGACCATATAATGACTGAAGAATGAATAGTACAGCAATTTAGAGAGTGCTGACACAAAGTTGGATACCTCGCTCAATAAGGGCAGCTTTACTGCGATCCTTGGCCTCATCTAGCAAATCAACTAGTCGGACTACCTCGTTTGCCCGAGTTCTAAATCGCTTGTTATCAGCTCCAAGGACAAGACCAAAACCAACATGGTTAACTCTAGGGTAAGTTTTGTCATCGTCTGGAAGCCAGCCTGCTTTTCTGGCAGCCTGATTCAGAGTTACATGATAACCACAGTTACGACTGACAGTTTCAATCAAGACAACATTCACAAGACGTGAAAAACATATTCATGAAACCTACTTTGAAGAACATATGAAAGTGCTGCTGCTGGCCAAGGTCGGTCAAATATATAATCCACTCAGCTTTCTCTTCATTAAGCCGATACCTGGGCCAGGAAGATTTTAGCACCATCAGACAATACGGAAGTCATAATATATGAGATGTATTTTCCAAACATTGCTACTAAAGTCCAGATTAACATAAAGATAGCCCACCAAAGAGCAGTCAGATCGGTAGAGGCATAGTTAAAACCACCGTTACTCTTTACAACCATGAGTGGGATGTTAAAGCCTTCGACGAATATCACACGAGCACCTTCATTTTCTTCAACTAACCCCTTGCTGCTCAATTCCTCAATTACGTTAGCGATATAAGGGTTGTAAAAGCTTTCTCCCTGTCATAAATCAATGTATTTTCCATTACACATCCATGTATATCTCTTTCCCATTCTGTCTCTATAATTTAGTATAGGTCCCAACTATTCCTTTACCTTTTCTTCAAGCTCGACTCGAAGGCGTTGGTACACCTTGGCAAACTCATTTCGGCTGATTTCACAAATCTTAGCCCAAGCCTTGCGGTAAACAGGATCTCCACCCTAAAACAAAGAATTTTTTTTGACAAGTGAGTGACTTAGATTTTGCAACTAAAGGTAGCTGCAAATTGAGACACTGAGAAACAGAAGAATGCACCAGTGATTGAGGATAAAAATTGTTATTTACCTGTAGACGGACCACAGCCTGTTGTGCCTTTTCCTTAAACTCCGGATCCAAATCAAATCTCAATTTTGATTTCTTGTAAAACATCTATCAGAGGACATCAAAAGTTAGAAACTATATTGCTATGGTTTTTCACATGAAGCATATTATGCCAATATTGGTAAAGCTTGAGAAGCCATATGATGCAAGGCAGCTGACCTGAAGATCTCCAATTGCTGTCTCAGTCACACTATCTGTATCAGGAAATTTCTCAAAGAGAAACTCAATCAACATGCCAAACTGCAGAATAAAAGCAGCTTTTATTTCTTCGATAAATTTCGGGAATAAAATATATAAAAAAACTCGGTTTCAAGGTTAAGAAATCATATAAAGGGCAGAAAAGTAGCTAGCTACCTGTGTTCCCCAGTCACCAACATGGTTTCTACGTAGAACTTCAACCTTAGAGTACTCGAGCATACGAGCAAGCGTGTCACCGATAATAGTTGATCTTAGATGACCAACATGCATTTCTTTAGCAATGTTGGGAGAGGAAAAATCAACTACAGCTCTCTTAACCGAAAGAGTAGGCGCCCATGTATCAATTCCATCAACAAGCATATTTTCAATACTCTGCAGATAGATTACAAAACAATTATGACAAACACAAAATTATTAATACGAAAGAACTATAAAATGACAATACAACATGATCACCTTAGCTATCCACTTAGCTGATAGCACAACATTAACAAATCCAGGTCCAGCTATAGAGCATGATTCCACCATCTCAGAACTAGGGAGATTCTTAATAAGAGCCTAAGTGAAAAAACAAAACATAATAAGAGTTAAAAGAGATAAAAAGCCTAGACCAAACCAACCAACCAACCTGTCCAACAGCGGGAGGACCACGGAACTGTGTACCCTTTCCTTTGATAAAGGACCATAGTCCCATTGCATTGTTACTGCAAACAACAACAATATGATGAAGTTAAACAAACAGAAAACAAGTTTAATTAGTATTTAGAGTGAAAGAGGAAGCACCATTGGTAATCTCCAAATTTTCCAGGCTCAATCAAGGGCTCAACATTAGGTTCATCAGGAACTGTTAATTTAAGAGACACCTCAAAGAGCTTAGCGAGTTGTCGTCTTGGGTTTCCCGTAAATTCTTTATTCTGTCACAGCAATCAACAAAAACAGTCACGAAACAGGGTTTTGTCCAAACAAAAAAAAAAAAAACTGTGACTTACAGCTACAATGGTTGCCATCGACAGTTTCTACCGAGTAAAAATTGGTGTATTAGTTGAATTATTTCAGAATGACGGAAGGAAAATATCCGGTGAGATGCGGTGGTGACGGAGGAATCTAGCTCATCTCCGGCGAGGAGAGAGAGAGAGAGAGAGGGGCTAATTGGACTTTGGATGAAAAAGCAGAGAAGGCAAAAGGGTTTAGCCGTTTACGTCGAAATATTATAGATTTATAGAGAACGTTTGGGCCTTTATTGGGCTTTTAAAGACGGCCCAGGATTTTAATAAAAATGAGAGTCTAGTTTACTTATTAAAAAAACACATTCAACCCCAACTATTTGGGGGCGGGTTTTTCCATCCCAAACTAAGGCCCCCCGTCAATTTTTATCCAAACTCAAAACTAATTCAAATTCAAAACCTAAACTAATGAAAATTAGCCGATTTTAACACGACAGAAGACGGTGTTAGTTCGGGATTTAACGGCTGCTGAGTCAGCGATATCGTGGCATTGACGTGGCGGAAAAGCGGCCATTTTCAACCCCAACTATTTGGGGGTGGGTTTTTCCAACCCAAAAACAAAAAGGAAACAGGAAAAGAGAAGTAGAGATCGTAAAAAAGAGAGAGAAGAAGAAGAGAGTAATTGCTTTTGTTGGGAATGAGAAACAAAATAAAAGGAAGATTTATGTCCGTTAGATTTAATGTTATCAATGGTGGATGATCAACAAAACTGTGATCCTCGTCAATGTGGCGTAACCAATGAGAAGCAAGTCTCTTTTATTGCATTTTGTCTATATTTTTTATAACTTTTGTTTGTATGTGTTTTTATTAAATACATTTGTTTTTATTTGTTCAATATATTTATTAATTATGGTTTCCAGTTTATAATTTATAAAATGATGATTATATTTTAAAACTTTATTTTTATTTGATTTTAGTTTATTATACTGATTATGTTTTGGTTTAGGGTTAAAAAAATTGATTAGATTTCAAATATTTTGTTATTTTCTTCTTAACAAACAACTGATTTTTTTGTAAATGGTTCTAAATATTGGTTTTATGTAAATGTAATGGTTATATTTTGGTTTGATGGTTTATGGTTTAGTTTCTATAATGAAAATTTTAATTAAAGTTTAGATTTTAGGATTTGGAGTTAAATTGGGGGTTTGGGGTATAGATTTGAAATGTTTGATTTCAAAACTAAGAATTTTATAAAAGTGTTGGATCTTAATTTTAATTAGGGTATACATTGGTAATTAGATTTTTGTTTAGAGTTTATAAATTTAGAGTTTGTCTTTAAGATTTAGGTTTTCGTCTAGCCACGGATTTTATCTATAGCAAATTCATGGCTATATAATAAAATAAATTCGAAAATAAAATAATCACGAAAATTTCGTGGCTTTTTCGTAGCAAAAATTAGCCACGAAAAACCACCAGAAACCACGAAAATTGTCACGTTGTTTTTTAGTGACTAATTCGTGGCTGGTATGAAATTAGCCACGAATGTCCATGGCTAAACCGTGGTTATACGAAAAATTTCTACTAGCGAAGATAGTTGAATTCTCTCTCCAATGGGTTCGTTAACAATCTACAGAAATAGCTTATCAAGTGAGTAACATAAGGAGGTGAGATTCAGAGAAGGATTAGAGTTAAGAAGAAGAAGAAATCAGATGAAAAGAGAAAGAAGAGAGGAGACGAAGGAAGAGATAAACATTTTTGTGATCTATTTCGATAAACGTTTGCAGAGACTAAAAATACATCTCTTTAGATAGAAGACAATTACTAAGATATCAGGCTTAAACAATTAGCCCATTAAGAAGCCCAACAAGGCCTAATTCGTATCGACGTATCCTATCACTAGGCTAACCAGAACGTACCTGAACGCCATCAACCGGAGAAAGCTGTAGCAAAAACGGAGCCGGACGAAAATTTTGTTAGAGCTTCTTGTGAGGACTTTTCTACTCTCTACTCGGAACTATTTTAACATTGTGTATCGTAACCAATTAGAATTATACACGTCATAGACGAAGTCAGTTTCTAATAGATTTGATTTTAAACTGGTTTTAACGTAAGGTCCATTATTCATTTTGGTCATAAAACGAAGTTATTTTTAAGAACACTTCTGAGTAGTTTCTTGATCAAATTTATAAAGTATAGGTTTCTTGTGATTGACACCATTTTAATCAACATAATCTAAAGAAATTTTGTATTTTGATGCTAATGTGACATGGTTTAATCTACAAAAATCATATTATATACCAAAGAATGTGGATATAATTTGGTGTTAACAAAATAAATATTTGAAGAACAAAAAGTTAAACCAAAAATAACTAGAGTAAAGCTGAAATAGCGGGTTTAAGAAAGCTGTTTATTAGCAACAAAGTTCCTTATAAGAATCAAATTCACCATGTACATAAATATCTTGTTTCCCATTAACAAGAATCAAAGTCAAGAATATTTAAGCAAATCTAGAACAAAGCTGAATTAGCGGTTTAGGTAGCAACAAAAAATTCCTAAAGATCTTCACCATATTGCACTTTATTTTGCTGCAAATCAAAAGGGCTAAGAAAATCAATTTCACAGTGTCCATAAGTTTTCCCCATTAACAAGAATCAAATTACAAAAATATTCAAATTTTGAGTTCCAATATTCAAAGTTAAACAACCAATGAAGAGACCGAGAAACTCGAAAAATGAGAAATTTTTAAACTCAGTTTCAGATTATTATAACTCGAAGGAAGAGTTTGCTAATGACATCATTTGATTTTAATATGGATTCGAACCGTTCATAGCCGAACCGAACCGGAAAAAAACCAAACATCACCAAATTGAAGTGAATTTTATTTAATTCGGTTTAGCATTCCTCATAACTTGTTTTGACTGATCATTAAATAGAGACTGTTCCTTCTTTGGTTTTCACAATGGTCAATGGGAATTATGAACGAGTAATAATTAAAAAGATTTTGGAACTTGGTAATTTTTTTCATCTCGGAATTGGGAATTTTTTTCAGTATAAATTAGCATATATGAACCAAACAATACATAGTTCAAAGATTCTATTTCTTCTCTTCTGTGAGTCTGTCTTATAATTTTTGTTTTGTATTGTTTTCATATCTCAAATGTCAAAGATAAGTCTGAAAATTCTAGTTGATAAAGAGAAAAACAAGATTGTTTTGGTGGAAGCACGTAAAGATTTTGTTGATGTTCTCTTTAGTTTTCTTAAACTCCAAATGGGTACAATCGTAAGATTGGTCAAGAAACAATCTCACCAAGCTTCAGTGTGTTGTTTCAGCAACATTTATCAAAGTGTTTTAGATTTGGAGATTGATAACTTTCTCACTGAAGCATGTAAACATATGCTTTTGTATCCGAGAGGTTTCAACGATCATATATTCCCAAAGCTAAAGCTAAACATCAACGATACCACCGAGGCTTGCAAGTTCTCTATATGCACAAATTGTAAAGAAGGCATTTTGCGCAGTTCGAATAGACGAAAATGTACATGTGGCGAAATGACGGAGATGGGGATAATGACGGAGATGGGGATAGAGACGAAGATGGAAAGCGATGTTGTAGGTTACGACGTTGATGGAGTATTTTTTTATGGCCAACCTTCGTTTATCATTACTGATAATATGGTAGTGCAATATAACTCTACTGATGTGTTTCTTAAAGTGATCAAAGATCAGGGTTATGCGGATGTCGAAAAGTTGAGTGAATCACTTATTGTCATTGGTTCTGAAGAGGTATTTATTCTACTTTGATTTCATTAGGGCTTTATATTTTTCATATTTTGACTCTGCATTTGAACAATAATTAGGTACTCGCCTTGTTGGACTGTTTATTCTCGTCTGACACTCCTTTGACGGACGCTTTCCTTAGGAAACAAAGCTCTTGTAATATGAACAGGTTGCATAAGACAATGATTCATGGTCTACAAGAAAGTGGAAATGAGACAGAATCAGACTTGATAACTTTCAATGTAGTTGTTCGAAAGCAGGACAAGAAGGTTATATATTTTGAAGGCTGTGAAGATTTTGTGAATCTTCTATTTCTAGTTCTTGCTGTTTCTTTGGAATTTGTGTTGGAAACTTCTGGTGATAATGCGGTTCATGGATGTATCGGAAATCTTTTTAGAAGCTTCAAGGAGTTGTGTTGTGACAAAAACACAAGTCTGTCGTCTATGTTAATACTTCCATGGTATTATAGGTGCCAGAAGCAGCTGCTATGTTATGATGATATGGTCCTAGTTAACTTCAGGCGAGTGAAGCGTCCATGCGAGCAATGTGCTATTAATCATGACTCTGCATGTAAAGGGTTTGTGAAAGGAAACATGAGGTTTAGAGTATCAGATGATCTGATCATAACACCTCTGAGCTCAAGCTCGACCATTGGCTATCTAAAGAAGCTTCAGGTGGGTTTAGACGATGTCGACGTGCAAGAGATCAGTATCGGCGAAGTAGAGGTAAAAGACATCTAATTTTTACCAGCTCCTTTTCCTCTCTTGTATCTTGATTTTGTCACATGAACGCTAAATTTGTCTTTTTGTAACCCATTGTGTTCTCTCTTATCTGCAGGTTAACAATGTAATAAGCACTTCTCTTATGACATCAACGGTTTTAACCACTGCTTTATGGAACTTACTCGTGAAGAAGCCAAAAGAAGAAACCTGAATTTAGAGAGTTGAAAAAGAAGTTTGGAAGATTGGTTTATTGATTCCATTTAATTGGCAATTTGGCATTATAGTTGGTTCTTTGCCATCTTTATGTTGGATTTGGAGTTTTTCTTAAAAAAAAAAACAAAAAAAAAACTAAATAGTCTTTGTTTAGGGAATCTTAAAGAACTAAATATAATAGACCCTCAAATCTAATGTTCAATTTGATATATTAAGGCAGATATCTCTGTTTTATTAACATGTGATAGGTAGATTGAAGATACGTGTATTGTAAAACAATAACAAAACCATATCTCAATACTAAAGCGTGTGTCGATCTATTATATATATGTCATAGTATGTGACGATTGAACTCTATTCTCTATACAATATGTTTCGGTCTCTTACTATGTCATGAGTTTATGGATCAATTCTAAATAATATGACAAGTTAGTGGCACTTATCTTTGATGATAGATTTGGATCGAAGATGATATTAGAAAGTGGAGACGTTGCCTGAAAATGGAGACGGTGTCGATGAGGTTTCAACAGAAATCTCTTTTAGCTCAGACGGATAGGATTTCGTGTTAACTAGGTGATTGCCCGCGCAAATGCGCGGGAATAATGTTGTGTGAATGGTAAAATCATGTGAAATAAGAAATTGTTTAGGTGTTACTTGGTAGTTTAAGAAAAATATGGTAAATTGTCTAGGGTTTAGTGTGGTAAAATATGGAAAATGATGAAATTAAAAAAATTCAATAATATTATAAATGCTAAGAAAATAATAATAAATCATCTTTTAAAACTGTTCACCAAGAAAATAAGAAATCAACGAACATCATCACTCCATGGCATTCTCCTTGCGTGTGATGATAGGTACTTGGTCGTTTTCAGGATTCCTGACATTCGATTTAGAACACCATAAACAGTGAATGTCCAGTCGCCAACTTTAAAGTTTTGATTGTAAACGGGAAAAAAAAAATAATTACCAACAAAGCATCTCGTCGGTAATACTGAGATCCGGATTCAACATAATCCTCGTACTTCGGTAACGGTTGTACATCTCCACCTATGTTCCTGTGATAGCTCTAATTTCACAAACTTGATAATACATATCACTGTGTTACGTGAACAATGCTTCCATAAGTCATAGAACTCGACTGCAAGGTCACCCGTTAAACGACACTCTAGATGGATACACCTAATTTTAAGATTTGAAGAAGTCATAAGACTTTATATTCTGGTTTAAATCTTTATAAAAATAGTGACTTACTCAGTATCACGTAAACCAAAGTACAGCTCAAAATATCTTCCTTGAGAATGTTCCACGGAAGGAACAAAAATCAACTCTCTCACGATGACAATTTTGCCAAAAACATCTATGAAACACACATGAATAATACAGTCAGAACATGAATCGCAAATAAACTCCAAAAGCACAAATAAATTCATAAATTAGGCTTACCAACGCAAATATTCGGATTAACAATACCACTCAATATACTCACAAACTCAGTTAGATTGAAATAGGTTCTACTGGAGCACATATTAATACTTTGCACTAAGGTGTCCGAACGAAACACAATCTTGAATCTATGCGGTATTGGTCTCAATATGCTTTTAACACGTGATACATCAAAATTTTTAATGCTCACCCACTCATCGATTATCAATCTTGAAAGATAATTATCAATTAATTCATCACGAACAACGGCTTGGATTTGGGTGAACTGCAAATAAAACGTTAAAGACAAAACCAATTCAATTTAATATCGAAAACATGTATAGAAGGTAAGTTATCAAAAAACTAACATGCTCGTCACCCAAAATCATATTGAGCTCTCTACCCGAGCCACGCGAAACAGACAAACAATTCAAAATCTTCATCGAGACAGACCACTCACCCATGTTAGGGTTAAGAGACGCAATATGAAAATAACCACCATCACATGAATCAGAGGTAAAAGGTATCATTGTAGAACCCATATCAAAAGATTACGCGGCTAAACAATCCAATGAGGTATAAACGCACAATGCGTATATGTAGACCTAACGATTATTTGGAAAGAATATAAAAATAGAAAATATATATTAAAAACTAAATCAGAAAATTAACAAAAACGAATATTGATTAAACGATATAGAATTTATCCATAAGATTAATAAATTAAGTTTAGAAAAAAGAAACTAAATCTCAACAGTTAAACTGAAATATATACTAACGAAATTTAAAGGTAAAAATATATCACTCTATTATCAACACCATAATAATAATATATACAAATAGTGTAAGTTATCGTGCATAAACGGTAAAATCATGAGAGATAAAAGAATATTATAAATGGTAAGAAAATAAGATGCCAATCATAAAAAAAAAACAAAAAACAATAATTTCAAGACAATAAGAAAACAACGAACGTCATCATTTTATAGCATTCTCTTTGCATGTGACGATAGGTACTTCGTCGCTTTCAGGATTCCTGACACCCGGTTTATAACATCAGAATCAGTTAACGTTCCGTCGAAAATTTTAGAGTTCTGATTGTGGACGACAAAAAAAATAAAAAAGTAATTACCAACAAAGCATCTCATTGGTAATACTGAGATCCGGATTCAACATAATTATCAAAAACTCATCAATCAATAAATGATTTCTACATTTATCAAAAGCTCTTTCATTAGACTCCAGAAAATCGTTATTTTACTCATGTTTTTTGTTATCTTTGTTATAGCCAAACTCATATTCAGTAGATGATTTATACGCTTATCAAGAACTCTTTCATCAGACTTCAGAAAACCATCAACTTTGCTCCTTTTGTTTTTTTTTTTCTAATTATAGTTATAGCCAAAATCATAAATCAGAAAGTGATTATGCTCATTTTTTTGCTCATTTTTTTGGCTGCAAAAAACCGTAAATTTTGCTCATTTTTTTGGCTGCAAAAAACCGTAAATTTTGCTCATTTTTTTGTTATCATGGTTATAGCCAAACACATAAATCAACAAATTATAGAAAAGTATCTATTTTGTTCCTTTTTATTGTTACAATTGTTATAGCCAGCAGAAAACCGTCAATTTTTTTTTTTTTGTTATCATGGCTATTGCCACAAACTCATCAATTAGCAAATGATTTCTCTGCGAATCAATAACTTTAACATCAGGCTGCAAAAAATCTTCAATTTTGATCATTTTTCGTTATAAAAGTCATACTAAAACTTTTTACTCAGCAAATTATTTTTACGTTTACCAAAAGCTCTTTCATTAGACTGCAAAAAACCGTCAATTTTTTCTTTTTTTTTTTTGTTATCATGGTAATAGCCAAACTCATCATCTGCAAAAGATTTATACGTTTATCAAAAGCTTTTTCATGAATCTGCAGAAAACTGTCACTTTTGCTCATTTTTTCTTTATCATTGTTGTAACCAAACCCATCAATCAACAAATGATATCTAGGTTTATCAAGATGTCATTCATCGGACTACAGAAAGTCGTCGATTTGTCTCTCTTGTTTTTTTATTATGGTTATAGCCAAAATCATCAATGAACAAATCATTTTTATATTTACCAAGAGCTCTTTCATTACGTTACAAAAAACGTCAATTTCGCTCCCTTTTTTTTTGTTATCATGGTTATAGCCAAAGTCATCAATCAGCAAATTATTTTTACATTTATTGAAAGCTCTTTCATTAGGCTACAGAAAACTTTCAAGTTCGCTAATTTACCGTTATTATGGTTTTTGTAAAACTCTTCAATCGGCCAATAATGTTTACGTTTATCGAAATACCTTTCATCAGACTGCCAAAAATCGTCAACTTTGCTCTTTTTTGTTAGACTGGTTATAGCTAAACTCTTAAATCATCAAATGATTTCTACTTTTATCAAAGATCTCTTTCATCACACTGCGGAAAGCCGTCAATTTTGTTTTTTCATTTTTTGTTATCATAGATATAGCCAAACTCATCATCAATAAATAATTTCTACGTTTATTAAGAGCTTTTCATGAGCTTGCAGAAAACTGTCAATTTTGCTCTTTTTACGCTATTATTTTTATAGCCAAACTCATCATTCAACATATGATTTATACGTTAATCAAGATATCATTAATCGGACTGCAGAAAGCTGTCAATTTTATTTCTCTTGTTTGTAATCATGGTTATAGCCAAACTCATTAATGAGCAAATAATTTTAACGTTTATCAAGACCTCTTTCATTACGTTGCAAAAAGCCGTCACTTTTGCTCCTTTTTTATTATCATGGTTATAGCCAAACTCATCAATCAACAAATATTTCTACGATTATTAAGATCTCTTTCATCGGATTGCAGAAACCATCAATTGTGCCCATTTTTTCGTTATAATGGTTATAACAAAACTCATTAATCTGCAAACGATTTATACGTTTATCAAGAGCTCTTTCATTAGACTACAGAAAACTGTCTATTTTTTTTTGTTATCATGGTAATAGCCAAACTCATCATCTGCAAAAGATTTATACATTTATCAAAAGCTTTTTCATGAACCTGGAGAAAACTGTCACTTTTGCTCATTTTTTCCTTTATCATTGTTGTAACCAAACTCATCAATCAACAAATGATATCTACGTTTATCAAGATCTCTTTCATCGACTATAGAAAGTCGTCAATTTTGTCTCTCTTGTTTTTTTTTTTATTATGGTTATAGCCAAACTCATCAATGAACAAATAATTATTATGTTTACCAAGAGCTCTTTCATTACGTTGAAAAAACGTCTATTTTGCTATCTTTTTTTTGTTATCATGGTTATAGCAAAAGTCATCAATCAGCAAATTATTTCTACATTTATTGAAAGCTCTTTCATCAGGACATAAGAAATCGTTATTTTTCTCTTGTTTTTTTTGGTTATCAATGTTATAGCTAAACACATCAATCAACAAACAATTTCTACGTTTATCAAGAGCTTTTTCATGAAGCTGAAGAAAACCGTCAATTTTGCTCATCTTGTTCTTTTTAATCATGATTGTAGCCAAACACATATATCGGAAAATAATTTTTATGCTTATCAACATTTCTACATGAGGCTGAAAGAAACCGTCAATTTTGTTCTCTTATTTTGTTATCATTATTATAGTCAAACTCATCAATCGGCAAATGATTTCTAAATTTATCATTAACTCTTTCATAAGGCTGTAGAAAACTGTCTATTTTGCTCTCTTTTATTGTTATCATTGTTATAACCAAACTCATCAATCAGCAAATAATTTATACGTTTACCAAAACCTCTTACATTAGACAGTAGAAAACCGTCAATTTTGCTCCAATTTTTTTTTTTATGGCTATAGCCAAAGCATCAAACGGCAAACTTCTAAGTTAATCAATAGCTCTTTTGTTAGGCTGAAGAAAACTTTTGAGTTTGCTAATTTACATTTATAATGGTTATTGTAAAACTCTTCAATCAGCCAATAATTTTTATGTTTATCGAGAGCTCTTTCATCAGACTGTCAAATATCGTCAACTTTGCTCTTTTTTCTTTTGTTAAAATGGTTATAGCTAAACTCTTCAATCATCAAATGATTTTTACGATTATCAAAGATCTCTTTCATCAGACTGCGAAAAGCCGTTAATTTTGCCTTTTTTTTTTAAATCATGGATATAGCCAAAATCATCATCAATAAATGATTTCTACGTTTATCAAGAGTTTTTTCATGAGCTCGCATAAAACTGTCAATTTTTGCTCTTTAGTTTTGTTATATCCAAACTAATAAATCAATAAATAATTTTTACATTTACCAAGAGCGATTTATTAGGTTGCAGAAAACCGTCGATTTTGCTCCTCTTTTTATAATTATCATGGTTATAGCCAAACTCATCAATCAACAAATGATTTCTACGTTTATCAGGAAACACCTTCATCAGGCTACCAAAACCGTCAATTTTGCTCATTTTTTTTGTTATTATTGTTATATCGAAACAAATTAATCAGCAAATGATTTCTACATTTATCAAGAGCTCTTTCATTAGGCTGCAGAAAAACTGTCTATTTTTCTTTTTTTTCGTTATCATTGTTATAACTCAACAATCAGCAAATAATTTTTATGTTTAGCAAGAGCTTTTTCACTAAACAGTAAAAAACCGAAAATTTTTGCTCTTTTGTTTCTATCCTGGTTATAGCCAAACTCATCATCAGCAAATGATTCTATGTTTATCAAGAGCTTTTTCACGAGCCTGCAGAAAACCATCAATTTTGCTCTTTTTTTTTTGTAATTAAGGTTATAGCCAACTCATCAATTGGTATATGATTTCTACATTTATCATGACCTCTTTCATCAGGCTGTAGAAAACTGTCTATTTTGCTCTCTTTTACTGTTATCATTGTTATAACCAAACTCATGAATCAACAATTGATTTCTACGTTTATCAAGAGCTCTTTCATTAGACAGTAGAAAAATGTCAATTTTGCTCCTATTTTTTTGTTATCATGACTATAGCCAAACTCATCAATAAGCAAATAATTTCTAAGTTAATCAAGAGGTCTTTCATCAGGCTGCAGAAAACCTTCAATTTTGTTCATTTTTCGTTATAATGGTTATTGTAAAACTCTTCAATTAGCGAATGAGTTTTACGTTTATCGAGAGCTCTTTCATAAGACTGCAGAAAACAGTCAACTTTGCTCTCTTTTTTTGTTATCATGGTAATAGCCAAATTTATCATTAGCAAATGATTTCTACGTTTATCGATAGTTTTTTCATGAAGTTGAAGAAAACCTACAATTTTACCCATTTTTCGGTTATAATATTTATAGAAAAACTCTTCCATCGGCAAATAATTTCTACGTTTATCAAGATCTCTTTCATAAGACTACCAAAAGCTGTCAATGTTGCTCTTTCTTTTTTGTTATTATGGTTATAGCTAAACTCATCATCAACAAAAGATTTCTACGTTTATCAAGAGCTTTTTCGTGAGCCTGCATCAAAACCATCAATCTTGCTCATTCTTTTCGTTAACATTGT
Organism: Arabidopsis lyrata subsp. lyrata; assembly: GCF_000004255.2. NCBI lineage: Eukaryota > Viridiplantae > Streptophyta > Magnoliopsida > Brassicales > Brassicaceae > Arabidopsis > Arabidopsis lyrata. The sequence goes on from NW_003302554.1 coordinate 11,519,684, forward strand.
TATAGCCAAACTCATCAATCCTCAAATAATTTATATGTTAATCAAGATCTCTTTCATCGGACTACAGAAAGCCGTCAATTTTGTCTATGTTATACTGTTATCATTGTTATGGCTAAACTCATAAATGAGAAAATAATTTTTACGTTTTTTAAGAGCTCTTTCATTACACTGTAGAAAACCGTCACTTTTGCTCCATTTTTTTGTTATCATGGTTATAGCCAAACTCATCAATCAGCAAATGATTTCTACGTTTATCAAGATCTCTTTCATCAGACTTCAGAAAACCATCAACTTTGCTCCTCTTGTTTTGTTATCATGTTGATCAAGTTAAACCGGTTGGACCAGGTTTTCAATTTCAGTTAGAAATTAATAATAAAATTTTGTATCTTCTGCAGGATGAAGGTTTTTTTCTAAAGTAACTTAACTATATTGTAGTTTTTTTGTCAACAGTTATCAAATAATTTTAATATTAATTTTAAAATAAAATATACATGATGGACCAACCATTATATATCGGAATTTAATTGACCAATTTTGAATCACTAATGATCTTGACTCATTTTCTATTCCGTATACCAATGCTCTCAACTGCGACCAATGTCGTATCTCCTTCCATTGCAACATTGTATTGCTTCACTATATAATTCACCATGGCTGATTCCGGTTGATGATAACACAAAGACAAAGCAAAAGTGATATCAGAAATGTGACTCTCAAGTAAACCGGAAAATCCAAAAAATTAATACTTATATATATTGTTGCCTTGAACACAAAGTAATAAGATTACCTTTTTGACATATCAAATTTTCGGAAAGTCAACTTATATTATTTTCTTTTCATAAAGATTTGTTAAAGTTTTAAATATTTTCAATCACGATAGAGATAAATGGCAGCTTTAATTATTCTTTTAAAAATTAAATAATTTGAAATATATATATATCTTATGTAGTGTGTTTCTTTCACTTCAGCATGACTTTCATTAGTCTCTGGTGACGGCTGAAACGACTCGTCTCGAGCTTCTGCCGTTGTCTTTTATTCAAATTGTTTATTTTACTAAGTACAAAAATCGACTTGGCTTCCTCTGTTGAGTTAATCAGAGTCACGCCCTATATATAAATTAGTCTCCCATCTTCCACTATTATTTTATATGCTTCTCTCTCCATCTGCGACTATTATTTTATATGCTTCTCTCTCCATCTGCGTGTTTCAAAGAAACACAGAGGTTATTGAGTATTCAAGAGTTATAGCTAATCATTATGGTCGAGTCAAATCAGATAAAAAGCTCACCAGTCCCAAGCATCTAATGCATTATTTTTGCAGAACACTTCTCGGGTGTTTCTCAAGATTTACATCTTTGCCGTCTCCTATATCCAACATTTAGTTTCAAATCAGTGAAAACAGAGTTTAGAACACATTCAAGATAGGAGGATCTGAAGATGGATATTGGATCTAAGTCCGTACCGGTAAAAGAATGGATGTGAGCTCTTGCTCGCTGACCAGACATCATAATAGAAGTGCAAGTTGTGGCCATAACGATGATGTGGGTCAATCTGTAATTTCAAGAGAGGGGTCATTATATTAGATGGTCATTAGATTATAATAGATCAACGAAACCAAAAGGAACTAATGTGCTTGTGGCCCCAGATGTAGTTATTAATATATCGGCCCTCCTTTTTCTAAAATTCTCTTATAGCTCAACTGGTTAAATGCTGGCCAGAAAGAAGTGCAAGGTTGAGGGTTCGAGTCCCACACTTGCAGTAATGCTTTAACAATTTTTTTGAGAAGAAATTAGGCCTCTCTTTTTTTCTAAGCTTGTGGCCTTCAAAATGTTAGAGCCGGCTCTGGTCATTAGATTATAATAGATCAACGAAACCAAAAGGAACTAATAACTCTTGATCTTGTGTTTTGCTACTAAACACATAGATTTGTTTCTTCACATGTACTTAGCTTGTCTTTGATAAAAAGTTACAAAAAGATATGGGGACTTATAACTTCAAGCCAATGCTAAAGAGCTAATTTTTGAGTCTTTTCATCTTTAGATAAGCCTTTCCCAACCTAAAGAGTGAGATTCACGTTGGTTTTTCATAATAAAGAGAGATATAGATATACTAACAACACCTTGAGTTATAAGTAAACAGAGATAAAATGATGTCAGACGTTAGCACCTCGTTTTCTAGCTCGCGCCCATTTCGAAACATCGCCTCATGTTTCTCTTCTTATTAAAAAAAAAAGAACATAGCTCAAATCCAGAGCATCACCCTCTAGAGTCTTCCACCTACAACATTTCAAGCAATACCAATTAGGGTTAGTCTAAACATCTTTAAAAGAAATTAAAAAGAAGAAGATGGATCAAGTAACTCACCAGAGCTCCTCAACAACGATGGCACAATCTGCAAAATTCCTTCTGGTCATGTAACTCTTGTACACCGTTGTAACGTAGTTGCAGCTGCATCAAGTTCGGTGAGATCTCTTACTATCCATAAATATAAAAAAATAATGGATCCACCGATAATGTAAAAGAAGATACTTAATTGATGCATACGATATTAGATCTCTTAGGGTATTGATAAAATAAAGAAAAAGAAGGAGGAACAACTTTTCAATAAATTAATCTGGCACTAACGAATCCGTATATTGCACGATCAAAAGCAATCTCAAAATATTTTAAACCTAATAAAAATTGCGTAACCTAAAAACAATTCACTCAACTTTTTGTTTCAAGAAAGCAAATATCCTAAATAAAATATCTATATTTTTCGTATGAACCCATCCCTGGATGTAACAGAATCATAAATATGAAAGACAAAATGAAAATATTATTTTAAATATACGAAATCACAAATTATTTAAAACAAAACAAAAAGAACCAAAATCTCAAATATCAAACAACTTAATCAACTGATCATTCACAACCAGAGAAATCAATGTAAAAGTAGAAATACACCAATATGAAAACACAACCACTAATAAAAAACAATGATACCTCTACAATCTCAACTTTGAACTCGTCTTGGATAGCCGCTCATAGAGAAAAAGGATCAAACAAACCCTAATATTTTTGGAGAATTTATGCTTGACTAAAAAAAGAGAAATACCACGTTTACAAACTCTAAAACGTGGAAACATTGGAACCTTAATCTAAATTATAAATCCATAATGAAAACAAATTATATATAAAAGATCGAATATTACCTATCCACCGGTTCATAAAAGATCGAGTATTACCTATCTCTATATATATATATAAAACTTAAAAGAAGGAAAACACTGGAATGTTTAAAATATTCTCATCTCTAATACTTACAAAGTAGTATTAATAACAATGTACAAATGATATTAAGTATGATTATGCAAAGAATAATCATTTTCCAAGAGCATGACCAATAATACTTTAAGATGAAAAAAAAAACAGAGCAGAGTTGAGATGTAATACATACCGAAACTCCATTTGAGTTAACCTAGGGAGAAGAAGAAGAAGTCGTAGTTATTGAGATGTAATACATAGCAACATCCCTCTTAAATGGAAGATCAGGTAATGGTAACTCAAAATTCAAGACTTGTATCGCTTGTTTTATCGAAGGTCTCGAGCTTTTTTATCAGGATGAGCACACCACAACCCTAAAACCAGAAGACACTCAGCTTCTTTATTATCGAATTCATTACCCTATTTCTCATCAACAGACGAAGTCATCACTTCTTGTTTTCCATAAAGTTTCCAAACTTTCTCCACAAGACTCTTCTCATTACTCTCTGAATCACTGTTATCTTCTTGCGTTCGTTCCAGCGATTTTCTCCCTGTGACAATCTCTAGTAAAACAATTCCAAAGCTATATATATCAGACTCTTTACTCGCACTTCCTTTCGTTACATATTCATGTGCCATGTACCCAAAAGTTCCAGCCAATCCTGTTGTATGGGAACCATGTTCATGGTTCATAACCCGAGCCAAACCGAAATCACCTAACTTTACATTGAAATCACTGTCAAGCATTATATTGCTTGCTTTGATGTCTCTGTGCAGTACACATTGATCCCATTCTTCATGAAGATAAAGCAGAGCAGAGGCTAAACCAAGAGCTATCTTGTACCTTATGTCCCAAGAAAGTAAATGGGGTCTTTTGCCAAAGAGGTGGGAGTTCAAGCTACCATTTAGCACTAACTCATATATCAGCAAGAACTCGTTTTTTTCATTACACCAACCAATGAGTTGCACCATGTTTCGATGTCTCAGTTTGCTGATGATCTTAACTTCATTTAAAACTCTTTCTTTCTCTGCCTTGAATCACCGGATAATTTCTTCACCGCAACCATTGTATTGATTTCAATCAAATTTCCTTCATAAACCGCTCCAAATCCTCCTTCACCTAGCTCTCTATGGCTTGAGAATCTGTTGGTTGCTCACACAAGATCTTTATAAGAAAACTTTCTTGGTCCTGCTTCCCTTTCAAGATCTTCGTTTATCGATATCATGTTTGTTATATCTCTGTCTTTCTTTTTTCTTTGCTTCCGTGACCAAACCACCACGATCGTGTGGACCAAAACTATCAGTAAAACAAACCCGGAAACCGAAATGCCAACTACCAATCCTATCTTGCTATCGGCTTTCTCGATATCCAAAGTTGAACTGAGCTCCCATGATAAAAGTCTATGTTCCTCTGTGTTTGTTCCAGCAGCAGCTATAAACCCGAACATTACTTCTGATGGTTTGCGAGGTCGATGATGTAAGAAAGGCTTGAACTCTCCTTAGGATCAGAGGTTGTTAGCTCATAAGCCCAAGTCACACTTAAATTCTTAGTCACAGAATCATAAGAGATCTTTGCATGACCAATATCTTGGCTGTGTTAGCTTGCATTCCAACGTTTTCAACATCGATGTGTTCTTTCCACACATCCAACCTGCAAACAAACGTAAAAATAATTAATATTTCAATTTGAAGAAATCAGAATCTATAAAAAATTAAATCATGAAATCAGTGTCATCTCAACATGAAGAAAACAATCATAATCATTCCATAGTAAATTCGATTCATTAGAACCAAAACAATACAAAATATATATATTATCAAAACTATATGTTTAGGTTAACGAATATGAGTTTTAATGGTGTGGCCGAAGCTCTATATTTATACCTTAATATCTAGGGCAAACCGTCATAATTATTTCTTAAATTTTAATTTTTAAAAATTAGAAATTTTCTTGATAAAAATATTCGTAATATATTTAGAATTTACCTTACTATTTAAAAAAAAAAAAGAAAACGAAAATTCCGTATTCTAAATCAAAATTGAAACAATCAAACCCTAAAGTTTTCTCTCACGATTACAAAAATTTTTTAAAGCGATTGAATTACTTAAAAGCCCAATATCTATTTAACAATTTCATCACGATAGACATACCTATGCAATCTCGACCGATCTCGTTTTAGAGAACTCTGTTTTTCTCGAGCTTCAAAAGAGACCCAGTATATTTTAGAAAGTAAATTAATTAATGTTAGTTTCAAAAAAACAAAAAGAAAATCATATAAATAATTCATAATAAAATACAAATATATATAGTTAGATTAGAGATTACCTTCTCGTAGTCATCTAATCCCACACATTCCCTTTCTCTTTCCTTAACAGTTTCCCATATCAAAGACTCAATATGCCTCTCTAGCTCATCAATCTTCCCGTTCCCATGCTTCTTAGTCCCGAACACAACATATCTTGCAACCACAATTTTCAACAACATTACATTATATATGTTCATTCACTTAACTTGATATATTATATAGAGAAATTATTTTGAATCCACTTACGTGAACCCATTGAGGTGAAGAGGATGTTGTTGTGAGTGATGGCCTTTTGAAGACATCTAAGCTTAGGTGTAATTTACCCCCGTCGAGTACGTGTACACTATCCCTAAACATCATTTTTTCAATAAAATTACTCATACAAAATAAATATATAATAAATTCTCAAAGCGAACTTAGAAAAACGGTGAGAACCAAAAAAAAAAATCTTAGTTTCTCTCAGTCAGCACAATTGATCATAAATTATTAACGATCCACGCGTGATCATAATCCAAACACTGTACATAACAGAAAGAAACACAAACATTTAAATAGGTAAATAGATGTAAAAATACCTTTCCAAACCTCGTTCTGTTATCATCAACACCACTTTCGTCCAAAAGCTTTGTCGATAGAACCTCCCACGCTCTACAAAACTGAAACACATACCAAAAGAATCAAATCAGCAAAACAATAAATTAACAAACTAATGTAAAAAATAAAACAAACAGCAAAGAATATGCACACGACCTCTAAAGGTCCATGAAAACAATATATGCATGACAAACAACTCGATTTATCAAAATCGTAGCTGTATAAAAAAACCATAATGGTGAAAACTATCTAATGGGCACAGAAAAAATAATACCTAATTCTCTGGCCGATCAACAATATATATAGCTTTAAGATTAGGGCAAACATCAATTATTATCTTAAGAAATTTAACTTTTTAATTAGAAACAAAATCAGAAAACTAACAAAAACGAATATTAACTACTAAGATATAGAATTATCCAAAAAATTAACAAATAAATTTAAGCTAAGATTCCATAATCATTAAAGTCGAGACATTATGACATCCGTATCCCTAACGATTACACTATAAAATAAAAAAATTTAAGGGTGATTAAGACTAATCATCTCAAAACACGTTTAGACTTATATACCCTTAACAATTAAGAACAAAAATTTTCGAAATTGAGGGTGTTTGAGACATTACTATAGAGATCAACACACGATTAGACTTATATACCCCTAATTACGAAGAAGAAGAAATTTCGAGAAGAACAATTCATTAAGGGTGTTTAGGACAAATCATTCTAACTTTTAACCACAGGCCTCCAATGCCCTAACTTTCAATATGGTGCGTTTCTACTTCTCAAATAATTATTGTAGAGATAACGAGTTATGAATAAAGAGGCTTCGAGAATTATTTTCTCTGTTATTGATGTATTCCATAAGATATAAGATACATATAGAGATATAATCCTATACTAATATTTGGGAAGTACATTCTAAGGATCATAACGTTGATTTTGTAAGAAATTACAATATATGCCATTAGATAATTCTAATCATAATCATTTTATTTCATGTCACTAATATATATTAACGGGTCAACGGGTCAAACGGGTTTAAAGATATTAAAAGATTTTGTTATATGTAATTCGAATTTATAAAGAAAATGTTATTTTGAGTTATAGTAATCATATATTAACGTCCTAAGTTATTAATAAATTATTCAAAAATGTTATATACTAATCCATTATTCGAAAATGTTATTGAAAATGATATATCATTGAATTTTTTTTATATAATTCGAATTTATAAAGAAAATATTATTTTTAATTATAGTAATCATATAGTTAGAAAATGTTATTGAAAATGTTATATACTAATCCATTATTCGAAAATGTTATTGAAAATATTATTGAAAATTGAAAATGTTATTGAAAATTGAAAATGATATATCATTGAAAATGTTATATAATTCGAATTTATATAAAAAAAGTTATTATTCACGTATAGAGTTAAGCAAAAGGTATATTATTCGAATTATATCTAAACAAAAGGTATTATTCGAATTGGTGTATTACTTCAATTCGTAATCTTTGAAAATATTTTCAGTTTCCTTAAAATCTTTTATCATCAATTATTGATTTCGTTTGTTATATTATGTTTCTTATAATTTAAAATTTTGTTTAGCTTAATCACGCATGGATATAATCTGTAATTCAGTTTCCTAAAAATCCTTTAAAATATATTTTCAAATCTTTTTGTTATATATGTTATGATTCTAGATTCCTACTAATCTAGAATATACTTTTTACTAACTATTGTCTAACTAATTTAATCTAACTAATATATTTCCAGATCACCTAGAAATATGAGTTAAGTTAAATTATTTTGGAAAACATATGAATTAAAATTGTTCCCATCATGATTTAAAATTAAATAACAAAATACATAACAAAATCCATATTCTATATTTCTAATATGATTTTAATACTAAACTAAATTTCCGGGAAAAAAAAATTCATAGTTATAGGAATATATTTGGTAAGATTGCAATCTTTCGATATTTTAGCAAATACAATTTAAACATAACTACAAAATATGGAATATAATCCTATCAAATAACAAAATTACGGAATGCTGATTTAAAATTTTTTATACATTAAATTGAAGATTAAATTGAGATATTTGAATTTATGAGAGCATATTCCTAAACATAAACTAAATATTGATGTATTCTTTTCTAACTTAAAAAAAAATAACAATGCATAAGCCGACCTTTTTTTATTATATATAGAGCATTTCATTTTTATCATTCTAAATAACCTAAAGTTACTCCAAAAAAATTGCTCACAAAAGACAAAAAAGCAAAAAATGGTTGTTGGATTCATATACCACAACGACATTTCAAAACAAAGTGGCACATCCAGGTCAAGATCCTCCACCCATGGAAGCAATATACAAAGCATACCGTAGATGAATATGTAAGTCTCTAAAACTATAGTATTGATGAACTATCTATATATACATTTTTGGAACACTTTTAGCAAATAAATTCTGGGGTTGGGAGTATTTACAAAGAATGCCATTGGCATTTACTATTACTTTTACAAAATTTAAATAAAAGATATTAACCAAACAATATCTTGCCTAATTTGTTTCTAAAAATCTCTACACAATCTTTCCATATATCTTCAAAAACATTTATAGCAAATATTTATATTAACATTTTACATAGCAATAAAAATACTAATTTATAATAATCAAAATATTCACATAGAAAAATCAAATACACATACAGGAAAAAGAACTATATCTATCATCATTTAAGTCGTTGCTTTATTTAAATAAATAAAAAACACAAAAACTTGAAATCATATACTTTATATGATAAATTTAAAATATATATTAGTAGTATAAATTTAAAATCGTTCAAAGAACGGTATACTACGGGTGAGATCATAAAATTATTAGATTTTATAACAATAATAATTTATTTTCTTGGATTTTATAATACTAATAATTTAGCTAACGAGATAATATAGACGGGTTTATATGGGATGACGGGTTTGGGTCGATATTAATAAATAATGGTATATCACGGATGAAATCCTAAAATTAACAATCAAAATACAATTATACAATCTTAAACACAAAACAAAAGAAACAATATTAACAAAACAAATCCAACTTAAATTTAAAATTTTTATTTATAAAAAAACCGACCCACGATATACTGCAGAGTAAAATATTCAAAATTTTAAAATCCACCATACATCGTTACTTAAAAAAAATGTATGTTTTCGTATCTATACTACAAAAATTGATAGATAGATATCTACATTTAAAAATACAAATTAATATGATATATCTTCAGTTAATCTTTTAAAAATTAACATTATATTTTTTAAAAAAAATATAGCCCTGCGGTATACCGCGGGTTAAATTCTAGTAGTAGGGTTTAAGTTAGATAGCAAGTAATCTAGAACATTCTATAATCTACTCATGAGTCATATAATGAGCATCCATTTTTTTTTTTTTGGCACCCAATGGGCATATGTTTAACATATATGATATAACACTTGCAAGATTTTTGTTGTAGCTTAAACTTTTTGGTTTTTGTTAAGGTGTTTGTGGATCACATAAAATTTGTAAGGTTGAATTCATTTGGTTATATTTTATTGGTCAACCATACTTTTTGACACTATCATGTTTGTGTTTCAATTTAACAAATCATAATTAAGGCCATAAGAAAATACTAACCACACAAATAACTATATACACTGCACTATTGATGTCATTAGATTCAAATTGGAGTTTCATATTACTCAAAAATGAATCGTTTTCTAATTTTTATGTTTGTTGTTGCGACATGTTTTGGATTGAATGTAGCATTTGACATGTTCCCATGTCCGAGTAACACTATTCTAATTACGAACGAGCTTGGTCCCAGTTTGGTTCTTCAGTACCATTGTCATTCAAGAGACAACAATCTAAATGTCTCCCAAATTTACAATTCAATGAAACAAAGGTAATCAACTTCGGAGACAAGTTAGGGAGAAGGACAAGATGGACTTGTCTTTTGAAACACGGCTTATACATGCGATATTATTCAGAATTTATAGGATACCGAATGGGCAACGTTCGTCGATGTGGTCATACACGTCATTGGATTGCCAGAAAAGATGGAATTTATCTTACAAGAAATCAAAATCCGCCACCACTGTTCCATCATGGATGGAATAAAACTAATTAATGTTTATGACAATGATATTTTTTTTTCATCTTTATAATCTACGTCAACATTCTACGTAACCTATGGTAATTATTTTCAGTAAATAAAAAATTCTTTAGTTAATGTAATTTAGAAAACGCTTAGCGTATTAACAATTACCTTTGAGATTCAACATATTTATTATTCCAATAATCATAGATTTTGTTTACAATTTTTATTTTCTTAAAACTTTTGTTAATGTATAAATTAAGTTAAATTTAGTATTGAATTATTTAGTAATTAAGGCTAGGCATTTTTTTTTTGAGAAATTGTTAAAAATGTCTCCTTAGTTGCTCTTCAATGGTCTCGTGTTTACCTAGCTGCGTCGTCTTTCTTCTTTCCCCTTTTCGATCGACGGTGGTGGCTCAATTTTGAGTAGTGGCAATTTCGGTGGCTTGGCGTCGGATATGAGGAGTTAATTTGCAGATCTATGGTGTTCTTCGTTGGTTTTGCTCTCATGTGGCTCAGTCAAGGTTTGTTGCTGCTCGGATGCTTTCTTCCGTTTTGGGGGTAGAGTTTTAGATTCTCCGTTTGGGTGGAAATTCTCTGATCTGTTTTCATTGGCTCTGTTCTCGTTGGATTGGGAGTTGGTGATGGTATGTTGCGTGCTCCGGCTGCATCTGTGGCAACGGCCTCCGTCATTTATCTTCAGGTTGTGTTTTTGCCTTTGGTTAATTGCTCTGTTGGTTGGACGTGTGTATCTTCTAGGTTTGGTTGTGTTTTAATTTGGTTGAGGAGTGAAGCCTTAGATTCAAGATTAGGGTTGGCATTATTAGCTTTTATCTCTGCCTCGCTGTTATCCTCCCTTCTGGATTCTAGTGGTGTGAGATGGTGAAGGTTTCGTTTTGTGGGTTCTTCCTTCGGATGGTAGTCTTCTGCAAAGGCACCTACTAGCTCTTTTCCTTTTTGGTATGAGTTTTAGACGATGCAGGTGGCTCGGTCTTCATTCCTTCTCTTGCGTGGCGTAACCAGTTCTTAGCCTGTAGGTGGCTCTGGCTGGGTCTACGAATGTCCGCGTGTAAGTAATGGTGATCCTCTTTGAAGTTTTCCCCTTCGGATTTCAAGGTTTCTCTTTGTCCCTTCGCCTTCTTGTGCTCTCTGGTTTTTGGAGTGGTAGTGATGGTTAGGTTCTGTGCTCTAAGTCTCTTGTTCATCTGTGTTCGGTTCTGCTGGAGTTGTGGTTGTGTGAGTTCAGGTTTGTACCCTTCTCGGGCTTTCTCTGTTGAAGGCAATCTAATGATGGGTCCTCTTCGAAGCTCCTGTTTGTATCTTCTCTCCAGCGCCAAAGCTGTTCTATGGAATTGTTCGTCGGGTGCTTTTGGTGTAGAGTTTCAGTTGTGAATTGCTTTTGAGCTTTTGTTTTATGCCATTGTCCCTTTTCTTTAAGGTTTTTTCTCTCTTTTATGTCTGTCCTTTGGGACCTTTAGTCTCTGGGGGTTTATTTGTACCCGCCGGCTTTGTTTTCGGAAAGATCTATGTCTTTGCCGTGATGTATAACTCAAATGTATCCCATCAATGAATCATTTAGACGAAAAAAAAAAAAGAGTCCATTTTTAAGTTTGCCCTCTTTTAATTTTTAATGACCATTTTACCCTTATTTGAAACAAAATTAGGTCCACAAAATACAAAATATTTTTTGGCGGGAAAAGTGATCCTGCAATTTTCCCGCCAAAACACTTGTAAAAACCTTTAAAATACCTTGTAAAATTTTCCCGTAAAAATTTTTCCCGCCAAAAATTTTTTTTTGCGGGAAAAGTGATTCCGCAATTTTTTTGGCGAAATTTTTTTGGCGGGAAAATTTTTGGCGGTAAAAATTTACAAGGTATTTTAAAGGTTTTTACAGAGTATTTACAAGTGTTTTGTAAGGTTTTACAATGTATTTTAAAAGGTTTTACAAGGTACTTATAAGGTTTAGGTTTTATAAGGTATTTATAACTTGTAAAACCTTATAAAAAACTTGTAAAACCTTATAACTTGTAAAACCTTATAAAATAGCTTGTAAAATCTTATAATATCTTATAAATACGTTGTAAAACCTTTTAAAATACATTGTAAAACCTTATAAATACCCTGTAAAAAACCTTTAAAATACCTTGTAAATTTTTTCCGCCAAAAATTTAACGCTAAAAAAATTGCGGAATCACTTTTCCGCAAAAAAAAATTTTTGCGGGAAAATTTTTGCGGGAAAATTTTACAAGGTATTTTAAAGGTTTTACAAGTTTTTATAAAATCAAATTTGTAATTTTGATATGTGCACATTCTCATGTTTACCTTATATATTTGTGATATTTTTTTATTAAAAGAAGGATAATTTAGTCATTTTGTACATAAAAAGGGGTATTTTTAAAAATGGACAGCCAAAGGGGCATTTTTGAAAAGGGGTATTGAAAAAAGGACATTTTTGTTAGTCTCCCTTTTTTTTTTACTTTTTTTTTTGGCAAAGCAGGGTAGAGTCTAAAATTAACTTTTTCTCATTTGCAACTTCCAGAAGGCCAAATAGTCACTAATCTTTTTTTTTTTTTTGATAAAATGGTTAATAGTCATTAATCTACATGACATGCAAATTCAAAAAGCTTAAACCTATAACAATCACAAATTTTAATACATTGATTAATCATTGTGATGACCGGTAGGTATATATATATATCATTAGTTAATTTTCATTGTAAGCTCACTGAATCTATGGCAGTTTTTTTTTTTGTTAATATTCATTGCAAGTTTATTATACATATATATGGTAATATCAGTATGGGATTTCTACTTAACCATAGAAGTTGGTCTTTTTTTTTTCTTAATTGTGTCGAACATTTTTCTTTAAGCCTTGTTTGTTTGAGAGGAAGGATTGACATAACCATGTGAATGTATCATTTATTTACTTAGCCTTTTGAATGTTCCACGTGATTGCTCCTTCTCTGTCTTCTCTTCTTCCGCATGATCACTGGAAGCTGATGAGTCAGATTCTTGGTATGAGCATCGCTTTCCATAGAATGGTAACAATCAGAGATATCAGTATTTTTCAACCTATTGAATTAGAGTATTATACTATCTTGAAAAGACTATTAACATAGGTTTAACAAAAATGTTACACAATCTGCCTCTTCACATGTTTATTATCAAAACCCAATTTATTAAAATCATAAAAACTTGCTACACATTAGCAACCCTGTTGGGATAGAGTGTATGTACAGTACAGTACATTAACTATTTATCATTGTTTACTTTTATATTATAGTTGCTCCCTCCACTTTATTTCAAGTGTGTATAATATTCTTTCAGTTTCATAGATAGTGTCGTTTTAAGATTTAATGTGTGTTTTACAAAAAATTTCATTTTATATTTCTAATGTAAAATTTCAAATAAAAATCCAATTTTAACCCTATTGCTTTAAAGTACTAATCTTATTATCTTATTATATAAAGTATGATTTTCAAAGTTAGTAATTCATAAGATTGTGCAACGTGTCAAGTCTATTGATCAGATGTTGACATGTATTAGAAAAAGTTAACTTTTTTTCCCTTAAAAAATAGAAAAACTAAAAAAAAAGACAAATTTATATATACTAATTTATATGTCTTTATCTAAAAAAAATTATTTTTTCTTAACCAAAAGGAAAATTAACCAATTTGTTTTTACATGTGTTATTGGTCAATTAAATTTAGCATATATTAATTTTTGAAAAAAAAATTAGTATGGATATTAACTAATTAAATAAGCCCATTGAAGTTTAAAATAAAAATATAATTTATTTAACATTAATTTAATTGGATAAAATTGTATTTATCATTGTAATATAGTGTTTTCATTTGTTAAATTAAAACACAAAAAAAATTAATGAGCTTATGATAATAACTTTTTGAATACTTATGTTTTATTCTAAAGTTTTTAACGCATCATGTGATGGAGGTGCTTGCATCATTTGATGTGTTTCCGCAAGCTTATACTTATGTTTTATTATAAGAATTTTAACGCATGTAGTCATAAGTGAAAACACAATTTTTTTAGAAAAAATGGCTTATAGGATTGACTTTTAAATTACTTAATGAGAAGTTAATATGTTTTTTTATTAATTTTAGCTCATTTAAAATTATATTGCATGAGATAAAACTAACTTACGAGATTACGCCATAAATAAAAAATATATATGTTAAAAATGTTTGTTATCCAAATACTTTTGTGGATTTCTGTTTTTTTGTTAATTATGTTTTGTTAATTGTTAATTATTTTTAATATTAACTAAGCTATAGATTTGATCTGATATAAATATTATTTTGATATAAAATTGTTATCACTTAAGATGAAGTGTGTAGAATTATAATCAAGTTTATTATGATAAAATAGATAGTTAAACTGTATTGCAAAATTCAAATACTATAGTTAAAATTTTACAGTTATATCTTATATAAGTATATTAATAGTTATATATATATATATATATATATATCACACTTTTCTCTCATTATATCTATATATACATTTTTGGATGACTTTTAGCAAATAAATCATGGGGTTGGGAAGTATTTACAAAGAATGCCATTGGTTGGGTGGGTTTTTTTTTTAAACGATTGGCCCGGATATTAAGCATCGGATCTCTTCTGTTTCTTCCCAAAAACGACATTAATTTAAATTTTCGAATTAAATATTTGACCATTTAACAATCTTCCCAAAATCTCTCCATATAACTTACACGATTAGTTACTAAAATAAAACCTCCGAGATATTTGCTAGCATTTAATCACTACCAAATTAACAATTTCCATTTTCCTATTTTGCATTTCCTATTTTAAAGATTCGTCTCAAAATATTAACTCCACGATTTGGAAACAAATTTCAAATCTGATGCTCAACTATTTGCCATAAAAATCTCCACAAAATATTGAATCCATTTTCTCGACAATCTCTCGACAACAGAAACTATATGATTGTATTAAAAACGGATTTGGTGAATATTCCTGAAAAATCCGATTCAAAAGATTTGATTCTAATTCAGTTTAGGTTGCAAATAAATTTTACTTGGTCACCAATAGATTATTGACTTAATCGGAACTCGCCTATAAATACTCTCTAGCTTTACCTCTCATCACATTATCAAACACACAAAGCTCATCACATCTCTTTGGATTCAGAGACAGGAAAAGAAAGAGATGATTCCGGTTGAGAAGGTTACATGAAGTCCTCAGAACAGCAGAGGAGACGAAGTGGTTTGTCAGATAAGCTTGAAATGGCTTCAAAAACTGAACTTTAAGTTTCAAAATTTCTGGAAATTCAAAAAATCCTAATCTCTAATTGTCATAATGAGGAGACAATAGAGAGAGAGAGGGATTAGATGTACCTAAGATCACAGAAGATTGGCGACAGAAGAATCGCTGAGGGGTCGCGTAGTTTAATCGGAAATCGTAGCCGTAGGAAACAGCGGTTTATATGGTGAGCCTTGAGAGCATCGTCGACCAATAAAGATGGACGACGTCATGGGAATCGCCGGAAAAGGAGAAAGAGATTAGCTTCGAGGACGAAGCAATGGCGATTTTGGTTTCGACGGAGAAAGAGAAAGCCACAGAGGATTCGTAGGCATCGGGTTCAGAAGCTTAGCCTGCCCGAGAATTCGCTGACGAACGTGGTGTTGGCCGGAGTTACCGTTGTCAGAATCATGGTCAGTTTTGCATTGAAGAAATCGAAGAAGATGCTTCGTTATCATCGTTGGGGAAGAAGCAAAGTAAAAGAGGAAAAAAAGTTTTGTTGGGTTGGGCCTGTTAAAGAGAATAAACAAGTAGACTGAGCCCAATGTAGAGTTTATGAGATAATGGGCCCAGTCTTCTTTTTCTGGCCCAAATACAATAGTCTTCTTCTGATGGTGAAGTTGAGCCAAGTAATGTTTTGGGCCAAGTAATATCACAAGCGATGCCAGCACAAGAAAGACGTGAGAGATACAGAGAGAAGTTGAAACATGTTGTGATCAATATCATACTATGGGCTCATTATAAAAGAAAATAAATTAAAGATAAAAAGTATGAGTTTGTTTAAGGCAAATCATCATTTCTATATTTGACATTACTTAGGGTAAAAAAAAAATTACTTCCACAATTATATATATTGTAACCAAAGTTTTCAGATTTTATATTTAAAAATCAGAAGAACATAACAGTGGATATTTTATTTACGCCACAAGATTAAGCTATGCAATTTTTGGTGTTGGGTAGTGAATTAATTAGTATATGTCTTTTAGTAATAAAAATAATTTGAAATCTAAGAGGTATAAAATTAAAAAATATCACTAACAATATACACATAACTAGACATAATACAAATAGTGTACTTATACATTCAACAAACTATAATATTCTTTACAAAAAAATATTCCAGATATAATAAACGGTGACAACTTTAATATATATGATATAAACTCAATTTATATTTTATAATAGAAAACCATAAATATATTTATTTATTTTTTGACGGCAAAAACCATAAATATTAAAATAACATAATTTTAGAAAAAAAAATTTGCCCCGCGGTGTACCGCGGGTTAAATCCTAGTTTCATTACATTTTGTCTTCGTTTTCTATAAAAAGATTAAACGATGCAATCTCCTATCTATGTTTATTCCAAAGTTACAAGGGTTTAACCTAAGTATCACCCTAAAACAAATGAACGTAGATATCATCAAAGCAGTAGGTCTACAAAATTACCGGGATGTAATATTTTACGGAGAAGTCAATGTGGGAGACCTAGGCCAATCATTCAAGATGGTGTTTGATCTTGGAAGGAGCGATCTCTGGGTTCCTTCACTATTGTAGCCTTACAGTGGACACCCGAAATTTAATGTCTCAAAATCAAGCACTTACATTTCTAGTCTTATTATCTAAAGTATAATTTTCAAAGTTAGTACTTCATAGGATCGTGCCACGTGCCAATTTTCTCAGATATTGACACGTGTAAAATAAAATTTTCATTTCATTAATTTTAAAAGTATAAAAGAATAATTGTAAGAAATTATAAATTTAAACAATTTTAAAAATGTAAAAAGATCATTACAAAATAACTATACTTATATATCTTACAAACAAAATGTTAAAAAAATTATAAGGAAACTATATGTATCTTATTATATATAAAAAAATTGAAATTATAAACTCATTTACTTATTCTAATTTGAAGTTAATATTCTAAAAGAAAAAGGATTACTTTTGCCTTCAAAATTAAAAAGAGATTTTAAAAAATATACAATTAATTAATAAAATACGATAATTAAGGAAATTACACAATCAATTATTAATCCTCAAAGAAAAAAAGATTCTAAATACTCACCTCTATATAAACAAATAGATAGTAACATATTTTCTCACCAAGCAAAAAATTTCTTCAAAAACACCACCATTGCTTCAACTTCGTTCTAATGATGAAGCAATTTTTTCTTGGGAAAAATTTATTATCTAGAGGTCATATGTTTTATTTCAATATATAGATCATATGTTATATTGATGCCTATTTGTCACAACTATATTAAGAGGCTAATCTTTGTCAATATATTTTTTTAACTATTTATATATGTTTACGTAACTAAAACCAGTGGTAAAGAACATACTTCAACATTAAAAATAATTAGATGAAAAAAAACATTTAGTAGCAAAGTAAATAGTAAATTTGTTAATTGATGTAAATAATCAGGATTTAACATATGGTTTGTATCTAAAACACTTACTAAGAAAGTTGTTAAATTATTTTTGGCGAAAATGGAAAACTATGTTTTGGCAATAATAATAATGATAAATATTTGACAAAAGTTTGGTGTTTGCTATTGAAATTTACTAAACTATTATAATAAACTTTACAATAAATTTAAAGTATAGAAATGCAAATTGATGTATTAAGGTAAAACAATGATCAATGAATATATAAATAACTTTTTCTCTAAATAAAAAAAATATATTTTTTAATTTTTAATGATAATTTCTACTTAGAACCAAACTTAATTTTAATTTAATTTATTTTTAAATTTGATTTAATTAAAAAAATGGTCCTAATCTAGTATAATATAATAGATAAATTTATTAGTGTATTAATAATGGGAAAAGAAGAATTTTTACTAGTCTCTTTTCTTAATATGTGCGAAAACTGTAAAGTAACATTTTTGTGAGATAGATGAGTAGTATTCAACTTATTATTACATATCAAAAATGATTAATTGACATATGTGATTATGCTCTTCGTGAAACATCCCATAAAATTGGCATATGTGACTTTCTCTCATTGAGCTAGAATTCCTTTTTTTGTTCTACCTAAAATAGATTACTTAACCGATGTTTGAAAAATTTAAAAAAAATATCAAAAAAGAATTATGAATCAACTTCCACATTTGTTGTCTTGACAAAACAAGATCGAAACTAATAAATGATTCAATATCATGGATCTCTCTCAGCAACATGAGTTAACCTGGCTTGGAAGAACTTATAGTCAGACTTAAGTTCTAGCACTCCCAAGCATTCTTTAGATGGTGAAACCTTCTAGAGCCACCGAGAATGACCAAACCTTACGCTATCGAAAGGTATGACACATATATAGCTGAAACACTTTTAATTATTATAGTTTTTGATATGTCATATGTTCAAAATTAGTTCCAAAAATAACTACGGTTTATTCATAAAATCATGTTTTGCTTACTTGACACATGTACAATGGAGTTTTCTAATAGCATTTACAATATTATTGTCATGGTACTCATTTCCAAATTCTTTCTTTAGAATATATATAAACATGTCAATAATAAATAAAATGTGTATTACATTATGACTCATATTTTTAGTGCATGGCATGTTAAATTTGTAGATTCTTAAGAACAAAATTGTGATTTTACCTCCACATCAAAATTGAAAGGAAAAAAAAGTCTGCTAGACTAGTGGACCCAAAAAAAAAAAATGTTGATATGATAAATATTGTTCTGGAAAATTTAATTATCCAATCAAATTATTACTGAAAATATGATTTTCTACTAGCTAGATTGATTAAATATAAAATTTAAATAATTATTAAGTACCAAAATGATTAAAATTCACTAAATAATTATTAAGTACCAAAATAATTAACAGCTTGTAAATTACTCCCATGTGACTCTTTCTATAATTGACTCTGAACCACCACATCTTTTTCTCTGTTATAAAATCCAAAAATTCACAGTGAAGAAGAAAATCAAATCAACAACAATGGAAGAAGAATCTCAAACCCTAATTCTCACAATCCTAATCCTAATCCTCACTCTCACAATTCTCCTCATCAAAAAACTCAAACCAAAACCAAATCTTCCTCCATCTCCACTGTTCTCACTTCCAATCATCGGCCACCTCCGCCTTCTCAAACCACCGCTCCACCGTATCTTCCTCACCATCTCTAAATCCCTAAACAATTCTCCGATCTTCTCCCTCCGTCTCGGAAACAAACTCGTTTTCGTCGTCTCTTCAAACTCAATCGTCGAAGAATGCTTCACCAAAAACGACGTCGTTCTCGCGAATCGTCCAAAGTCAATTGCTTCTAAACACATCTCGTACAATTACTCATCTATGGTCTCAGCTCCGTATAGTGAACATTGGAGAAATCTCCGCCGTATCGGCGCCGTCGAGATTTTCTCCAGTCACCGGCTTAATAGCTTTTCCTCTATCCGCCGGGACGAGGCCCGGCGACTTATAGTTCGTCTCTCTCAGAACTCTTCACTCGTATGTGAGCTTAATTACTATATTTAGACAATCACTAATTTGGTTATTAAGCTTACTTACTAATTTAGGATAGTAATCTCTTGTTTAGTCTCTGTTTAGGTTAAAGTTTTCTGAATTGTGTCACTGAAATATGCAGGAATTCGCAAAGGTTGAGATGAATTCAATGTTATCTAATTTAGCATTCAACAACATTATTAGAATGGTGACTGGAAAATGTTACTATGGAGATGGTGCAGAGGATGATGCGGAGGCTAAACGCGTGCGGCAGCTTATCGCGGAGGCGATGAGTTGTTTTGGTGCCGGACACGCGGCAGATCATTTACCGGTCTTGAGATGGATTACAGGTTTCGAGAGGCGGGTAAAGAAGATTGCTGGTAGGCTTGATGAGTTCTTCCAGGAATTGGTTGATGAGAAACGAGCGGCAAAGGAGACGGAGAATACGATGATTGATCACTTGCTTTCTTTGCAAGAATCCCAACCTGAGTACTATACAGACCACACCATTAAAGGAACTATGCTCGTAAGTAATCCGAGAATAGCATTTTAAGTTCGTAAGTTGATTTTGAGTCATTGGTAACATTTGGTTTATTTCGTGTATGTGTGCAATGTGCAGTCTCTTATACTTGCGGGGACTGATACATCAGCGGTAACATTGGAGTGGGCATTGTCGAGCCTGTTGAACCATCCCGAAGTACTAAAAAAGGCGAGAGATGAAATCGACAATAAAATTGGCTTAAACAGGCTTTTGGAAGAATCAGACGTTCCAAATCTTCCTTATCTTCAGAACATCGTCTCTGAAACGTTGCGCTTGTACCCCGCAGGGCCCTTGTCCGTCCCGCACGTCGCATCAGAAGTTTGTAAAGTAGGAGGTTACGATATGCCGCGTGGCACGATGTTGTTGGTGAATGTGTGGGCTATACATAGAGATCCTAAGCTATGGGATGATCCAGCGAGTTTCAAGCCAGAGAGGTTCGAGAAAGAAGGAGAGACGCATAAGCTACTAGCGTTCGGGTTAGGAAGAAGAGCTTGTCCTGGGTCCGGACTGGCTCAACGGCTAGTGAGTTTGAGTCTCGGGTCTTTGATTCAATGTTTTGAATGGGAGAGGATTGGCGAAGAAGAGGTGGATATGACTGAAGGTGGAGGACTCACTATGCCTAGAGCTAATCCGTTGGTAGCCATGTGCAGAGCACGTGCCTTTGTTGGTAAAATCCTACACGAGTCCGCTTGACTTTTGTAAATGCTAAAACATGTATTTAGGCAACGGTTATGTTTGTATGTTGGAGTAATTATACCATTTGTACTACAGTAAACTAAAACTTCTAAAATTAAAAATGTCAATAAAAAGGATGGATATACAAGATAAAATCGATTATGACAAAAAACCATGTATACTAATCTAACTAGATAACAACTCGCACTATGTGCGGGATGAAGTGATTCAAGTAAAATTATTATGATTAAAATTATTATCTGGGATCCAAGATCCGTTTGTGTAAAACGAAACATGTTATAATTTTTTTTTTGTTTTATTCAAATTTGGGACTATTTCATATAAGAATATGTTTTATCCGTGAAATATTTGAACCTTGAATAAAGCTTCAACGTGATAAAAAAGTATTGACGAAATGTTACCATTTATGGCAATATGTCTTTCCGTATGTTTTAAAGATTTCGAGATTTTGTAGTATAATTTTTTTTTTTTTAATAAGTATAAGAAATCCAAAATTTAGCGAAAATGAGATTTGATAGTTTCCAAGCTAAGAGTTTGTAGTTTTGAATTCGAGATTCTTGAATCAAATGTATATATTTTAAGTATTCGTAACATATATAGAAATTAAAGGAGATTATCTTATATATTTAAGTAAAAAATTTATGAAAGATATAAAGATTTTGTAGTTTTGAATTCGAGATTCTTGAATCAAATGTATATATTTTATCATTTAAATATAAACATAAATATAAATATAAATAAAACGATTGTTTAACCATCGGCTAAAGAAAATTTATATAAATGTATATAAAGAAAAATATAAATATAAAAATATAGTAATATAAGATAAACAAAAAGTGTATGTTTTTAATTATTAATGGGATATATGGATGTATGAGACTAATGGCAAATTCTGTAAATAGTCTAATAAATTTTGGGTAATTATCTAAATAAAAGTCAAATCATTGTGAGAGTGACACATCAGCGTGGCAATCTTGTTAATAACACATGATGGTAAGGGTTTTTTATAAAAATGTTTCTCTATTAATATATAGGGAATTTATTATTTAAACTCGACTCATACCGTGTGGCCGTATTTATCAAACTTTTAACTGGTTGATTTTGTATACTTTTGTAAATGCTAGGTATTACATGTGTTTAGGTAATGGTTTGTGTCTGTATGTCGGAGTTATTACTATTTTGGTACTATGTAAAACGATGAATTCATTACAATTAAAACGGAGGATACATGACAGTAAATCGATTAATTATGACAACAAAACACATCACTAATCTCTTAGTGATTTTTATTTTTTTTGTCTTAGACAAAGTTTTATAAGTGAGTTCTCTCTTGTTGGAAGGTAACAAACAGATGATGAAGATGATATTAGGTGATAGTTTATACCTTTTTTACTTGAAATAATGGCTATGTGATTCGTCTATGCAGTATCACACGAATCCGCTTGTCGTCTGTATTTGATTATAACCGCACGACCGGCAGTCTAAGTTGACTCCTAGTTCAAAACCCTCTCCAAGGGTCTTATGCATATTAGCTTTACGTGGATGTCTCTCCAGTCTGCTAAGCGCAGTTCAAGGTACTGGAATGCGCGCGCTAACATTTCTACTGCACATTCCTTCGTAGACGCCTACCAAGGTACGTAGTATTCCCTTAAATTTCTAGGCCGATATATTCCGCGTCACGTAGAAACTTATATCATAATTCGGGCCGGTCCGCTGGGTAAGCCACCCAAACAAAGGATTAGGACCACACATTAGAATAAGGATTTTGGGGCACTTAATTAATTTCTTAGATTAGCCTTATAATATTTTCCTTCCATTTACTTTAAAGTTTTGAGTTCGGTATATCTTTCTATAACTCTTTTCATGTTTCTCATTTTGCTTTTTTTCGTTTTTGTATATATTCCCTTATCAATATATTAAAGATAATACAAATTCGAAGCAAAAGAAGAATTATATCTAATTATAAAACTCTACCAAATAAAAAATCCTAAAAAATCATAGATTTCTCTTGTCATTTTCTCAAAAAAAAATACTACTTCCTATCGTCAGTACCAAAGAAGAAATTTAAACCAATTTTTTTTTATTATAGAAAGTAGTTTTTCCTAAGTTTTTTCAAATAATTTGTTGTTTTAAAAAGTAATAGCTAGATGCTTTTTTTCGAAATTTTTTGCTTCAGGCCAACAATATTGTTGGACCGGCCCTGATTTCCACAGTAAATCGCTTTAACATATCTACGATCAAAGAAAGAGCCTTGGACACAGTCGTAGTACATTGTAAGCACGCATGTGTTAAGTGATCTAAACAAAGAGGTGAAGAGATTGAGAGCACGTACGGTTCAATTACATTAGACTAGTGACTAAACGCTTAATTAATGCCGATGAAAATAGCACCAGGAGAAAGAATTAGATATCATCATATCGATGGATTAGTTGGGAAGAGAAGAGTGGTTCATGGAAAGGCTGTGGAGTACATATTCGACTCTTTCTTAGTAGCAAACGAGACAAGCCTAAGAATTCTTGTTAATATACTAAAACTAGTATCTGACAATCCAACTGTCCAGCAAGAGCCACATGATATTTTGGGAGATTTTTTTTTTTTTGTGTTGTGTTGTTCACTTCGTCAAATTCATTCTCTGATTCAAAGCGAATTATATAGTTTTGGTGCTGCTAATTTGCTAAATGTAGTGATGTCAATTTTATAAAAATTAATATGATCATATCATATATTTTCCAGAATACCAAATTTAAGTTTTTGTAAATGCATTTACTAATAATTTGTTTTTCTACCACAAATTGTCAATATATTAAAACTTTAAACAATTTGAAATAAGAGATATGAAAAACCAGTTTTGCACAATTTAATCAAAATATTCTGATTCAAGTAAAATTAATGTGAAGATAAATAAAAAAATTTCTGATAAATTAATATTTATTTCTTATAAAATAATTTTTTTTTAAATCAGTTATCCCCTTTAACAAAAAAAAAAATCACTTATTCTTGAAGATTTTACTGTCAGATTTTTGAATGAAATGAGTTAGGAAAATCTGACTAAAGTGAAATCAATGTTTAGGATGTTATCAATCTGGCAGTCTTGGTTAATTTGGACAACTATTTTCTTTTCTTTTTTTTGATAAACGAACTAAATTTGCGTAAAATACAATATACAGTAATTTGTTTTATCGCGCTGCATGATTCATTTTATAATACAACATTAAATAATTGAGATGAATCCATGTGAAAGCCAGATTCATTAATTTGACGTTCGTGAACTTAGTGTTTTTATGCACGAGTTCTAACCAGTTACCAACTGATACATGTATAACACAAATTATTTTTAGTGTATTAAACAATCTTTTAAATTAAGATAGATCAGCACATTATGTTTTAATTTTTTATTTTATTTTACTCTAGTTCTTATGGTAATGAATGTTATTATAAAAACTTTGTTATATATAAATTGTTGTGTTTATTCAAGGTTTTGTGCAAAAAAACCTCAAAGTCGCTAATTTTTGCAATTTTACCTTCCATCTCCAAAAAATGCAGAATAATCCTATGAAATCCAAAATAATAGATAAAGATGTCAGAATTACACAAGACGATACTAGAAATATTGTGTTATTCCGTTATTGTGTTAAATGGCTACACATACATATATATAGGATTCAACTGCTTTGATTCTCATACTATCCTGAAGCGCATTCTGCAGCTCCTTGATCTTCACAAATCTTTGAGCGCCTTTCGCAGCTCTGTGATCTTCACAATATTCTGAGCGGCTTTCTGCAGCTCCGATAACCTGAACAACAGTCTGAGCGCCTTCCGCAACTCTGATGACTGTAACAATGGTCTGAGTCCGTAGCTTTGATGACCTAAACAACGGTCTGAGCTTTCCACAGCTCTGACTTTAACAACACTCTGAGCGCATTCTGCAGTTTTGAGACTTTAACAATGGTCTGAGCACATTTCGTAGCTCTGCTGACCTAAACAACGGTCTGAACTCATTTCGCAGCTCTAATGATCGTACCATATTACCCCCCTCAAGTTGGAGTGTGTATATCAAGAACACCCAACTTGCTGAGGAAAACAAACAAATCTCTGATGACAACCCATATGATATCTTCTATGATGACAACCCATATGATGTCTTCTTTGAAGCCCATTCCGCAGCTTCTTTGATGATTAACCACGCAATAGTCTAAGTGGTTACCACACGACTGATGGCCTTCCACGACTATTAGCAACCTTAGGAGATCTTCGAGAATATCCATAAAAGGAATAAACTTGCTCCTCAAGTTTATCCTTTCCATATGTTGATTCAGAGAATATTTAGTGAATCTGCAAACCAACAACCACACCAAGAACACGGCACGTCAGCTACTCGCTTCGTGAGTACGCCGCAGACTCCTGATACAGACTCATGTGTCTTCAACATCAACGGAGTAGCAATCTGTTTGCGAAGCCCCAACCTTCCTTTGACAACCACGAACACGAACATCTGAGGCCACCAACTAGTTGAGCCCGACAGCGACTGAATGTCTTCCCCCCCTGAAGTTGGAAGTGTGTAAATGAAGAACACCTAACTTGCTGAAACACCAACCATCAAAACCTTGCAGCGGAAACAACGGTCTGAGCTAAACAGCTCTTACAACCAAACATATCAGGAGAAAATCATCAACCAGAAAAATCTGAGACTTGACACAAAGAAAAAAACGAACAAGCCCATGCTAAACCAAAACCCTAAAACACCATGATCTACCCCCGTAAACCCAAATCTAAAAAAAAACACTCTCCCAAAACAAAATCCTAATCTTAACCAAACCCTTTCTCCCACCACCGAAGATCTCACCAACTGAATTATTGAAACATCAAAAACGAAACCCGACAAAGACCAAAACGACTAACAACAAAAAAAAAACACCAACGTTCCTCTTTTGTTTTTATTTTTCATCTTAGCAGAAGCAAAACAAAAACCCTAGAAATTGTAACTTAGAGCTCTGATACCATGTCAGAATTACACAAGACGATACTAGAAATATTATGTTATTCTGTTATTGTGTTAAACGGCTACATATACATATACTAGATAAGGCCCGCCTAAATAGGCGGGTGTAAGATATAAATGTAAATTTTTAACGATAGTATTTGAATTTTGAAATACAGTTTAACTATCTATTTCATCATATTGAACTTGATTATAATTCTACACACTTTATCTTAAGTGATAACAATTTTATATCAAAATACTATTTATCTCAGATAAAATCTATATCTTAGTTAATATTAAAAATAATTAGCAATTAACAAAATATAATTAATAAAAAACATAAATCCACAAAAATATTTGAAAAACAAACATTGTTTAAAATATATTTTTATATATGACGTAATCTCGTAAGTTAATTTTACCTCATGCAAACTAATTTTAAATGAGTTAAAATTAAGTAATAAAAATATACTAACTTCTCATTAAGTAATTGAAAAGTCAATCGTATAAGATTTTTTTCACAAAAATTGTGTTTTCACTTGTGACTACATACGTTGAAATTCTTAGAATAAAACATAAGTATAAGCTTGAGGTAACACATCAAAGGATGCAAGCCCCTCCATCATACGATAGCGTTAAAATTCTTAGAATAAAACATAAGTATTCAAAAATTTATTCTCATAAGCTCATTAATTTGTTTTAGTTTTTTTAATAATTAAATTTAAC
Source organism: Arabidopsis lyrata subsp. lyrata (assembly GCF_000004255.2). NCBI lineage: Eukaryota > Viridiplantae > Streptophyta > Magnoliopsida > Brassicales > Brassicaceae > Arabidopsis > Arabidopsis lyrata. Next base: position 11,546,662 of record NW_003302554.1, read on the forward strand.
GAATGAAAACACTATATTACAATGATACATACAATTTTATCTAATTAAATTAATGTTAAATAAATCATATGATTATTTTAAACTTCAATGGCCTTTTTAATTAGTTATTATCCACACTAAATGTTTTTTTTAAAAAATTAATATATACTAAATTTAATTGACCAATAACACATGTAAAAACGAATTTGTTAATTTTCCTTTTGGTTAAGAAAAATATTTTTTTTTAGATATAGACATATAAATTAGTATATATAAATTTGTTTCTTTTTTTAGTTTTTCTATTTCTTTAAAGGAAAAAAAAAAGTTAACTCTTTTCTAACAAATATCAACATCTGATCAATAGACTTGACACGTGGCACAATCCTATGAGTTACTAACTTTGAAAACTATATTTTATATAATAAGATATAGGATTTAGAATATATTAACCTTAATCACATATTAAATCTAATAAAACCCGCATCAAAAGCCCGATCCGATTCTAGTCCAAGGCCTAAAATCAAAAGTCTGATCCAATCCTATTAAAAGAAAACCTTTGGTCATCGTATCTCTAAGTCTAAGCGGCTCCACCTATCTGATTATTCTGATGAATTATGGTAAACAATAAAAGCATCGAATTTAGTTAGTTGAAAACATTAAAAAAACAAAAAAAAAAAAACTAACCAGGAATAAACGATTGCATAGACATACACGTCCACGACGCGAGTCGAAAAAAGACAATGCAAAAAATCAATAAATAAGCATTAATTAAAATATATGAAACAAAAAATCATTAACTAGACATAAGATATTGGCTATATGGCTATATTCTATAACGACTTAACGAGTGAGACACGGCACATATACAGTACACACACACACTCATATTGCCTTGATGAAAAAAATAAAAAAATAATTGCCTATAACGAGTGACGGATAAGTCAAATTTGTCACACTTTTCATTTGGCTAATTTTATTGATTGTAATGTTTTTTCCTTTCATTTAGCAAATTATTTCGTCAGTACCAAAGAAAAGGAACATCAAATGACGTAATGTCGACAAGGAACTAAACATGTCTGTCTTTTAACCAAAAAAAGAAGAAGAAGTAATGCTGCATTTTCTAATATATCTTACACCAATATTCAACAGATTATAGTTTTTAATTGAATTTATCATTTAGGAATTAAGTAATTAGTAGATGATACTTTTCTTGAATCTGCATTTACATACCAATTTTTAAGAACGGAATAACAAAACGGTATATGTTCGTGAGCAAAAAATAACAGTTTTTTCTTCATTAACTCCACCTATTTGCTGGATTATGATAAACAATGAAATCATCGAACATAAAACAAATAATGAAACACTTTAGTTGGTTGAAAATTAAACATAAAAGAAAAACTAAAATAGGACAAAACTTTACACACAACGATTGCATATTATATAGACATCACTGCACGACACGAGACGAAAAAAACAATGCAAAAATCAATCAATACATATCATTAATAAAATATAAATATATTAGTATATTCTCTAACGAGTGAGACACGGCACATATATACAACACGACCAGTCACATTACGCTTTTCATTTGGCTATTTTTATATTTTATTCTATCCACTTTTAACGAGTGTCGATAAGTCAATATTTGGTCACGCTTTTCATTTGGCTATTTTTATTGATTCTAATATGTTTTTTTTTCCTTTCTTTTAGCAAATTATTTCGTTAGCACTTAAGGAAAGGAAGATCAAATGACTTAATGTCGACAAGGACTTAAACAACATGTCAATGTGGAAGATCAAATGACTTAATGTCGACAAGGACTTAAACAACATGTCGATGTCTTTTATAATATTTTTCTATATTATACACACATTTTGGATTAAACTATTAAATTATTTTAGAAGCTACAAAATGATATATACAGACATTAATAATGTTGTTATAATAATTCTAATGAAAATTTAGAAACTAAATAAAAAAAAAAGCATTTTAGAAAAAAAAAACATATAGTAATTTTAATATATTTATTATAAAATACCTTTTTATAATTTTTGTTAAGTACTTTCTTCCATTAGTGAGTGTCGAGATACAAAACCTTCTTTGTTTTATTATTCTGGAAGTTTTCCTATGTTTCATCCTGTTTTTTTTTTTTTAATTTTTTTGATGAATATTATTTGTAAAACGGATTAATCATAGTAAAATTATGGAGAACTGCATTTTCGTCTAAAGAAAAAATCGTGTATAAAGTACAAAATAGTGTTTTAGTCCCCAAAATCTTCTGTACAAAAACAACAATACGTACACGTTCATTTCACATTTTTAAAATAAAAATCGTAAGAGAATTCAATGATACCTCATATATTTATTAAACTATTTCTTTAAGATCTTCTAAGATGTATATATGACTAGATAAACCTTGGATGAAATACTCATATGAATCTATGCATATTGAGTATTGACATCAAGTATAGTGTGTAGATTAAAAATTGATGTACACATCACTAAAAGCTCGTTTAAAAATATGTATATTTTTCGACAAGTATGTGATTATTATATGGTGTTCAAGAATAAGTCCGTCGTGTGTTCTTTGTGGACTTGTGAAATATCAATAATTATATCGGCGAGGATTGATGGGGCCAAGTCGGCCAGTTTCAATTCTCTCTCCACCGAAAAATTGTGGTTTCCACATAATAAAAGTAATAAACGTAAGACCGAAAATCTAATGTGAACAAGAATTTTTGTCTTATAAAAGACATAACTAGACTGAAGCACAAATTATAGTTCAAACCAAACACCTCAAACACAAGAAATGGTTTCCAACATTGATCACAAGGCTATGGAAGCACTCCTCCGTGGACAAGGATGCGCTAACAGCCTCAAGATTCTCCTCGAAAACGGCGAAATAAGCTCAGTTTCAACAGAACCACTCATCAACACCATTCTCGATTCTTTCTCGCTTGTTCTGTCTTTTGTGGATTCTCCTAATCCTCCACTATACCATGAGTCTTCTTCTCGAAACATGGCAAGACCTACGCCCCGGAGATCATCTAAGGAGTACGTTACCAACAAAAATCTAAACTCAAGTTGCATATGTTCTATGAAAAGTTTCAAGATTTTTTAATTCAAATTCAAGTGAAGTAGCACATAATTCTATATCTTACTTTATCATATCTTCTATAACTTAATTTTGAGTTTAGATGCAAGTGTCTTCTATATTTTCGATAATTTCTATAGTGCAACATCGCAGAAAACTTTGTGGAGCACAAGGTTTAGTGAATTACAGAGATGATTCCCCGATTCCGTGTCCCAATGATGGCTTTGCCTGGAGGAAATATGGACAAAAAACCATCAAAACCTCACCGCACCAAAGGTTAGTCAATTAGGTTAACTAGAAAAACAGAGCAAATGCTCTGTTCTTACAAAAACGAAAGTGAATTCTCTTCTTTGTTCTATGAAGGACATGTAAATAGAGTAGCGGTTATTTCTTTATTTTAAACGGCGATAGATAAAAGTGCTATATTTACAGGTGTTACTATCGGTGTACCTATGCAAAAGACCAAAAATGCAATGCTACAAAGCGGGTGCAGAAGATCAAAGACAACCCTCCAGTGTACAGAACCACGTATATGGGAAAACATGTGTGTACTGCTTCTGTAGGTCATGATGATACACACAGTTCCAAAATGATCCAGTTCGACCAAGTTGTTTCTGAATTGGTTATGCCTCAGCTCACAACGATTGACCACCAAGTAATTACCATGGAGGACAAAGTCACACACTATATCATGAACCAAGAATGTGATATCGATATTAATGATTATTTGGTGGGTTATGACCAATTTTGGGCGAATGAATTTCCCCCATTTCCATCAGACGACACAATGTTTTTTGACAACATTCCTGCTTTTGATTAGAACCCTATCTAGGTTTGAACAACATATCTATCAAGCTTTTTATGTTTTCATGGTGGAGATTGTTTGTTCCTTCACTTCTTTTCAGGTTCATGTTTTGTAATTTAGATTCATATGCTTTAAATTTACAGTGTCTTTTTGTGTAAAGAAGTTTCATCTATCATGTACTTTTGCGTTTATTCAGAAAATAAAGAAAGGAAAAAGTAATATCTATATAACTTTTGAGAGTGCCCTTAATTGTTGATTCATAAAACGAGTGGATTAATATATAACAAATGATTCGTTTATCACTAATACTTCAATGTTTTGGGTTAAAAAGAATTAAATTTTCATGAGGAAAGTAAAGCATTTTTAATTTGATTTCTGCCTATCATGCGATTACTAGTGCAGTATATTCGGTAAAATTATTTTGTAACATCATCACTTCTGTGGACAATTCCGATTGCTTGAACAATAGCTGGAAGAACTTTATCTATGCCATTATGACCAGTTTATTCAACCAAGTGATTAATCTTGCTAAATTATCAAAAAATGGAAACTTGTCTTACATCAATACATGTCGTCGAAGGGACTATACATCGCACATGGAGTAAGCGTATCACACTATTGGAGCTAGAAGTGGATTGAGAGTTAGTAGTTGGATTTTTCGACAAATGGATTAGTGATTCTCACCCTATCGTTTCGGGTACGTCTGTACCATGCTTTTTTATCTAGGTAATAGATAGTCCGAATTTTTCATGTTTTTAGAGAGACTAACCGTTTTACCGACGGGTTAGCAAACTATGTTTTTACTTTGCTTTTAGGCTTTCATTTGCTGGAGTCAGCGCCAACTGTTGTGGTGATCACAATTTTAATGACTGAGGAACGACGTTTCCAAGACATACCTGATTGTAATTTTATTTTTCATTTATGAATAAATTACGGGTGTCTTCCTGTCCTCACAAAAACAAAAAATACATGTCGTCGAAGAGATGAAGAAAGAGACGAAAATAGTACCAAAATCTATCATTTTTCGGCCGAGAATCTCTTAATTATAAGAAAAAACAATCGATCATTTTTTTATGTCATTATCTTATTTATACTCTCTCTCCATTTTAGTAAGTTTCAAATATTTTAGTTTTTTTGTTTGTTTCACTAATATTTACTAGTATGTTTTAAATATTTAGTGTAAAGTAATGTTGTATTTCCTAATTTATCTACACCACTAATATTCAACAAAATAGAAATTTAGTTTAAATTTATTATTTTGGAATGAAGTGAGGTGGCGATACTTTTCTCGAATTGGCCTTTACACACCAACGACCAACCTCAAGAACAGAATAACAAAACGGATGTTCGTGAGCAAAACTTAACTTTTTTCTTCCTTTTTAGCACTTATATTAACTGTTTAATCTTTGAACAGAGTGTGTTTACAAAAATGATATATTTTAAATTCAGTTAATATATACAAGTTAATTTGTAGATTTTACCAACAAGAAAAAATAAAAAATAATAATTTGTAGCTATAATTCTTTTCTTATAAATGTTTGACATTGTTTTCATCTCTCTCAACTCTGTTCTTATTCATTCAAACCGATAAGAAAAATATCGTCGTGTTTATTATTCACACCGCCATTGTTTATTCATCGGAAAAGATAACTTTCACGATACAAATAAGGATCTAAAACATTTTTTTGATCTTTACAAATAGATTTACAAAGTATAGATGCAGATCTAAGGATATTTGTGGAGATAAGTCAAGATTTAGAAAAGTAAAATATAATGCCAAAACAAAAAAATTTAGAGTGAAAAGGAAGAAGACGATGGAGCATAGCCTATGCATGAATTCAATCGAAACATGCTTTTTCCTGAGAAAAAAAATTGAATTTCATCAAAAATTCTCAATTAGTTAATGAATTAATATGTTTCTATAAATTTAGATAGATGTTCATATACTTTCATAGAGTCATATATCGAACTATAAATGCTACATTTTTTAATAGATATCTACGCGATTAGTTTAGTGGTTTAAATTCAAATTAAAATTTAATAACTGTCACTTTGTTCTATATGTTGCCGCGTGAAAGTCAATTCAACTGTTAAACATTTATAAAATGTCAGATATTTCTATCCTCTCCCACGAGTATGACGAAAACTATGGCTGATAATCTTGTAATTATTCGCAACTTGAAGGCCTATTCCAACATTTATTGTTATGTTGTCTATGATACTTGATACTCATGTTATTTTCTTAATTATATGCCCCAATATGTCTCTGAGCAAATTCACTCTTTTCTTTTTTCTTATCTATTTCCCTTGCTCTTGGCCCAACTGTCCTGTCGTCACAACATGAACAAAAAAAACAACATAAAGACATTTATGGTAGGGAAAAAAAATGAATTTTTAGAAGAGCCAAAACTTTTTTTTTTGTGCAACAGAATGAGCCGAAACTAAATACCGAAAGTGAGTGATTATATCAAATGTAGGGCCTAAGCGCTCTTGGGGACACCACCAAGCTTGTGTGTTCTGTGGAGAATTGGATGAAACAAGAGATCATTTGTTTTTTGCTTGTCCTTTCTCTTTCTCGATTTGGTCTAGTATTGCGAGGAAGCTTCTTCGTCATCACCTAGATCCGGGCTGGGAAGAGACACTGACTGCGATTGTGGGTCTTCAAGGGGACAGTAACAGAGACATCCTTATCCGGCTTTGCTTTCAAGTGACAGTCTACACAATTTGGCGAGAACGCAATGCCCGTATTCATGGAACCAGATTCTTGACAGTTGAGCAAATAGTTCGAAGCTTGGAGAAACTTATTCGCAATCGGATCTCCTCGCTGGACTACTCTACAAATCCGAAGATCTGCCTCCTAATGCAACGCTGGTTCATGGTCCGTCTGTAGCCGGCCTCCTCGTGGCTCTGTTTTTTTTTTTTTCTATTTTTGCCCTGTTTTAAAGTTCCAATTGTTTTCATGTTCTGATTTTTGTACATACATTCCTATAGTTGCAGATTAATAAATTACACATTTCAACAACAAAAAAAATGTAGGGCCTAAGTGGGAAACGATGTGAGGAAAAAGAGAATTGTAGGACAACATATATGTGAAGCTTTTGCAGTTCATGATGATATACATATGGTTCTGAAATGATGCAATTCAAACGAGTTGTGTCCGAATTGGTTACGCCTCAACTTGCAACAATTGACCAACAAGCAATTACCATTGAGGACAAAACCACAAACCATATCATGAACCAAAAATGTGATATTAATGAATTTTTGGTGGATGATGACCAATTTTGGCCATTTTCATCCAAAGACCCGATGTTTTTTAACAACATTGCTACTTTTGATTAGAACCTTTTCCAGGTTCAAACAATAAATCTATCAAGCCTTTTAAGTTCTCATGGTGGAGAGTGATTGATTCTGCATTTCTTTCGGTTTTGTAAAATGTACTCCCTCTGTTTTTGAAAAGTTGTCGTTTTAACTGTATTTGGACAAATTAAGAAAAGGTATACAATGACTATATTAACCTCATAAAAATGACAAGTAATTATTTACAAATAATTTGTGTTCAATAAAATGAGGGTAATTTGGGTAGTTATTGGCATAAATTACATTATTACCTTAAAACGACAACTAATTTAAAACAAAAAAAAGCTCTAAAACGACAACTATTCGAAAACGGAGGAGTATCACCTTTTTTTTGTGTAAGAGGAAGTTTTCACCAGTTATGTATTTCAAAAGAAAAAAAAAAGTATCCATACAAGAAATGGAAAAGACGATAACACAACAGAGAAAATGGTAGAGAAAGACAATAATACAACGAACTGATAAAAATAACGTTTGTGATAATATTCTAATTAATTAGTATAATGCACATGGAAATGACCTTTTGGAACAACCTAACAAGGTTAAAATATTGTAATAAAAAAACATATGTGCTGATATGATATTCATCATGACAAATAATTGATAAAATGCTATTGTGTTTTATCTTAAGAAGTTTATTGGCATCATAAAAAAACTTCCCATCATAAATGACTTCTCAATATTTCATGAATAAGTTATTAAAGGGGTTTGAAAATCCTATACTATTATTTGGGAAGTACATTTTATAAGATACCCTTAACTAACCTTCTCTTTTGTAAGAATTTACTTAAGAATGTCATTAGAAATAAAATTTTATAGAGTAAATTAATTCAACTCATTAAGGATAAACAAGTCAAATACTATTTTATGCAATTTAATTATAAAAACGAAAATCTATTATTAATTTTTTTAAAAAGAATGACCAATCAAAATGAACATATAAGATTTGATATCTAACTTATCACATTAATTTGTTATTAATCATTATACTTCACCTCTCATCTTTATATTATTCTATTTCTATAAAATAAATAAATTATTATATCATCTACATAATTAAAAAAAAAAGTAAAAAATTTTCGCATATACAAAGATTTGAATTTTTAAAAACGAATATAAATTGTTCAATGTATGAAAGAACAAATTTAACGGGTCAAAAATTCATATTTGAGTAATATATTTCTTTTTTTAATATCATCAATACTTAATAGATCAAAAAGTTAAGAAATATAAATACTCTAATTTGATTTTTTGAAAAAAAATATTTATAATAGACGGCGGTTAAATATAATGTATTATATGATGAAATGAGTTATGATCCTTATAACTATTTGAATATTTATATTTAATTTCATATATATATATATATTTAAATTCATAATTTTACATACTATGATAAAAGTTTTTAAATATTTTAATTTGGAACATTTAAAAAAAGTTTAATTTTATATATTAAAGAATATCATAAATATTTAATAGATTAAAAAGATAAAAAAAAATATGAATACTAATTTGATTTTCTAAAAAGATATGTTTAATATATTTATAGTAGGCGGCGGGTTAAAAGTAATGTATTATATGATAGAAAGTTATGATCCTTATAATAGACGACATTTTAAGATTTTATGATGAGATGAGTTAAATAAGGTTTGACACTTCTAAATATTTGAAAATTTAATTCTGCAAGCAATTTTGGAAATAATGAATAATAGATTGTGCCACAATATTTTCATAAGGATTGTAAAATGAAAATATAGACTCCACACACGGATCGAATTTGGTATTATTATATACCAAATATATGTTCATAACATATTCGATTATGTGAATAATTGGTAAATTCCGTAATTAGCTCAAAAAAATCTCTATTTCAACAACCAATGAATTAGAATTTGAAAAAATAATTTCCTAAATTAATTCAAAATAATAGCTAACTTTTTTAACTAATTCAAAATAATCTACGTTTTAGATGCGATTCATTTATGATATTTTGATTTTTGATCTAACTAACTTATATGCACTCTCATTTTGTGGTTGTTAACATAAATTAACTCATTCTTCAAACAATATTATTTTTTTGAAAATAATATAAATTTCCGTTTTCATATCTTTAAAAAATATATCCATAATTGAGGATTACAGAAAAATAAAAATATATTCATTCTAATATAATATATATGGACTGACATAAAAAATTAATATTTTTTTACTTATTATTATAATATATCACGATTTTATTCTATAACTATATAATATATAAATTTTGTAATAAATGAAATTCAATCCGTATTGTAGTACGGGTGATGATCTAGTATATATTATGGAACAAGCGCATGACCAAGATTGAAGAAAGACTATGCATAAACCAAATAAATATAAAAATTAAAATTAAACTTAAAAATCAATCATTTTGTTGCCAATATTAGTAGCATTTTTCCATTTTCTTCAAAAATTTCGATTTCGTTCCTACATCTATCTTCCTCACTACTAAAAAAATCATTTGGTCAATAGTTTTCAGTTTTCACAAAGAAAGCTATGTAAGACCACATATATATCATAAGCAAGAACTATTTCCGTTTTTGGATTTTGATAGAAGAAAACGTTAATTTTTAAAAATCAAAAGCCAAGATTTGAATATACCAAAATTTCTCATAATGTTTCTTGAGGATTCTTGTAAGCGTCACTGAATTTGAGTGTGTTTTATTTTTTCAAATTTAATTAACTACTACATAGTTTTGGTTTAAATTTAATTAATCCATAAATTTTGTGAAAAATCATTTTATGTAATAATGTTACTATTTTATCAAAACTTGAAGTAAAGAGTATATATACAGTATAAAGTTTTAGCACTAACAAGTGTTTTAAGATTTTAAATGAGATCGTATTCATTTTATTAATTAAGAACTTTTATTTAATTTGTAAATAATCCAAACTACATATATATATATGATGATGATGCTATCACGACAAATTAGTCAAAAATGGAGTGCGTATCTTTTCCATATTCTTATGATTAGTTAATTATGAGAATGACCGTCACGGACAGTGACTTTACAATCTCTCTTTTTCGTTAGCAAGAAAGAACAAAAATCAAATGACGTAATGACATCTGACAACATAATTCGGTGAAACAAAAATTGCGGATACCAAAAGTCGGTAACGAGAAATAGATTGGTTTTATTCTGTTTTACACATTTCTACCATTTTGATATTTTCGGAAAATTAGTTTTTCCATACCTCATAATTACATTATGTTATATTTATATCTAAATTATATCGTTATGTTAAAATACATTTTGAATAATAAAATATTTAAATTTTATAAATATTTTATATTTTGTGCAAAACTATGCAAATACTCTAAGATATAGGATACAAAATACTCTAAGATATACAAATATTTTGGGTATTTGAGTACCCATCCAGATAATATTTTCTAATCGGTTATCCCTCCAAGTGTCGGGTATAACTGGGTACAAATATGTTGGATATTCGGATATCCGTTAGGAAAAATCTCGGTAATCGAATACCTGTTTGGATATCGGATAATATTCGGATCCAAACTAATACTTACAAGTAGACATGTACAAGACCCAATAGAATAATTTGGGTAATCTGACGATCCAATAAGATAATTTGGCTATATCCATAACCGATTTGAACTGATTATTGTGGGTCAGTTCCGGTTCAGTTTTTCAGATTCGGTTTTTCGCCCATACATATTTTTCACTCGAGAGAACGAAGAATATAGAACCATAAAACGACGTCAGATGCATTCTAGTAATACATTATGACATTGTTTTAGCTTATGATTCCAAGTGTTCGTTTTAATCCGAAACATGAAGTATATGTACGGAATTTTTAATTTTTAATTATATACACTATGTTTTATCAGTTTAATAATTATAGTTTGAGATATCATACGTACGTAATATATATGAAAAATTAGATCTGCATAAAAACTTTAGCATATCATAAAATCTAAAATTTTAACAGAGAATTTTGTTGAAAGTAATGGATCGTACAATCCATAACACTTGCTTCGTCTGTAGGTATTAGTCAAGTTTTCAAGATTCTTTCTAGTTTTAGTTTCGAAACCCGTTTTCTCGATAGTTACTCTACTCTCGAACCGAGTTTGTTCACCCCAGATAATTGATATCGCTATAAAACATCTTAATGCCTTTTTTTTTGTCATCCGTAATTTATTTCTTTCTTTTTGTAATTATTACTAGAAAAGGTATATAATTAAAAAAATTTAGTTAAAAACATCTATCATTTGTGATCTTAACAAAAAAAAAATCATTCGTGGTGGACTTGTTAAACTATGATTCAAGTCATTTTTCACCTTTTTCGGTGGTTTCGTCATCCTTTCTCTCGAGTGAATCAAAGACCATATGATGGGAAAACAAGAATGTGATAGGAAAACAAGAATATGATAGGAAAACAAGAGTGTCTTTCTCTCTATTTCTCTTGCGTAATGTTACGTAAGAAGAATATTAAACATTTTTCATGGATTATTGATTTGATTGTAAATGACAAATTTTGGCCACTTTTGATTGGCTCTGACAATAAAGTCAATAATAGGTTGCGCATCTTTCACCGGACCTACACAAAAGGACCACTAGCCATCTAATTAATCTGTGATTAGTTTAATTATGAAAAATCATGGCTCTTTTAGAGACATATCCCGAAAATAATAACATTGGTTATGGAGTGATTATGTGACATTGTCAACATGATCTAAAATTTATGATTTAATTTGTTTAATTAACTGTTTAATTTGTTTTAATTCTACTGAATTGCTGAATTTGATGGATAACAATATTAACTAAATAATTTTCTTTTTGTCAAAAGTCGTAGTTAAATAAACATGTATGAAAGAATTAGTTAGACTTGAAATAATTAATTAGACTTGTATCAAACAGAATTATCATTAAATGCAGGATTATCCTCTCTTTTTTTTTTTTTTCTGACTAACGTAGGATTATCGATTCGTGTTATCTTCATATGTTAGGGATAATTTGGTTTCTACATATTAAGATAATTCTAGTTTTTATACTTTGACACTAGACCCTCTCATCTCTCTACGTGTCTTTGTCTTTTTCTTTCTCTTATCTCTTTCCCTTGATCTAGGCAGCTTGGCCCATGTCAAATCAAGACATTAAAAAAATAACATAAAACATTTATGGAAGAAATTTAAAAAAATGGATTTATATTAGAATGAACAGCTTTCAATTAAAAAATTATGAATACCGAAAGTGAAAGATTATATTATATGTATGACCTAAGTGGGAAAGGATCCGGAGAAAAAAAGAGAATTGTTGAATAAGTTTAAGATTGAATTTGGTGATTTAAAAACCTTTAAGAGCTAGAGAACTTTCAATAATTTAATTTTCCACATTATAATCTTAAAAAAAATTGGTGTCCACTAGAGAAAAAATTTCAATATATAGTGAGAAGTAAACAAGATTTTTCAACCTAAAACCAGAAAATGTTTTCCAACATCGATCATAAAGCTGTGGCTGCACTCCTTCATGGCCAAGGATGCGCTAACATCCTCAAGACGGTTCTCCACAACCGCGAAATAAGCTCGGTGTCAACAGAACCGCTCATCAACACCATTCTTGATTCTTTCTCACTAGCTCTATCTTTTGTGAACTCTCCTAATCCTCAACCAGACCATCAGTCTTTTTCTCAAAACATGGCAAGTCTTATGCCCCGGAGATCATCTAAGAGGTAAGTTACCATTTACCAACAAAACGATAAACACTCATTGCATATGTTATATACAAAGTTCATGAGTTTCTATTACAACATCACAGGAAGATTTGCGGAATAAAAGGTTTAGAGAATTACAGAGATGATTTCCAAACTCCGCGCCTTGACGATGGCTTCTCCTGGAGGAAATATGGACAAAAAACCATCAAAACCTCTCGGCACCAAAGGTTAGTTAATTTGGTTAGTTAGAAAGACAGAGCAAATGGCATGCCCATTAAAAAACAGATTCTCTGTTTTATGAAAGACATGTAAATAAAAGTAGCTCTGTGTGTGTGTGTTTCTTTTCTACATAGCGACAAATTAAAGTGTGATATTTACAGGTCTTACTATCGGTGTGCCTATGCAAAAGACCAAAACTGCAATGCTACAAAGCGGCTGCAGATGATCCAAGACAGTCCTCCAGTATACAGAACGACTTATCTGGGACAACATACATGTAAAGCTTTTACAGTTCAGGCTGATATATACAGTCCTGAAATGATACAATTTGACAAAGTTGTGTCCGAATCGGTTACGCCTCAACTGGCAACAATTGACCAACAAGCAATTGTCATTGAGGACAAAGCCACAGATCATACCAAGAACCAAGAATGTCATATCAGCGACTTTTTAGTTGATTATGACGAACTTTGGCTGAATGAGATTCCCCCATTTTCATCGGGAGACCTTTCATTTGACAACAACATTGTTGCTTTTAATTAGAACCCTTTCCAGTTTTAAACAATAAAGCTATCAAGCTTTTTATGTAATTATGGTGGAGATTGATTGTTTCTTCACTTCTTTTCAAGCTCATGTTTTGTAATTTAGATTCATATGCGTCTACCTTCTTTTGCTTTAAATGTCTCTTTTTTTTGGTGTAAAAGGAATTTTTGTTAATTATGTATTTTTTGCGGTTTTTTAAAAATAAAAGAAAAGATTTAATTGGTGACACTAGTTTGAAGAATTGTTGAGGAAATGTTGTGGAATTTTAGTCACATCACTTGGTTACATAATATTTTAAAACTTGTAATGTTTTTATCATTATTAAGTTTTTTATAAAATTATAAATACTTTAATATTATAAATCAAAATTTCAGAAAACATTTTTTATCAGTTTGCATGATAATTATATATCAAGAATCACTTAAATTTTCTTACGAAATAAAAGACATAAATATTGATGAAATTGGTTAGGTTCGTGAAAACAACTATCAAGTGAACAATCCTATTTTTATGATATTTCCTAGTAGAAGGTATTAGTATAAATTTATTAACTAAAGAATATAAATAATTTGGGTTATTAAAAAAAGTAAAATATTAATATTAATTTTAAAATTTTAAGGTGTTATATCATAATTTTGTTTGATAAAACTATTTTAATATATTAACTTAAGATTCTACCAAAATTTAATTTTTATGAGTTAAATTTTTTTTTTTCTGAATTACGTTCTTATCTTAATAAGATTATTTTTATTTGTTTAATTCATTAATATTGTTGACAAAAAATGTTTTCAGTGAAGTATTTTCATAATTTTATATATTTAATTAATTTCAAAAAGTCAGCCAGATTCAGTGGTTACAATTTAAATTCTAAATTATTCAGTTAGATTCGAGAGAAAATACAAATAAAATCAGCAAATCAGCCAGATTCAACAGTTACCATTTATACGTAATATCTACAAAGAAAAATTAGTTAAAAGTATTTATACAATTTTGACTGCCCTTGATTGGCCATATTAATTTTATTGCAATAGATCCTGCCTTTTTCATTTTTCTTATTTTTCCCATGCACGAGAAATTGGAATTTTATCTTTTCTCTTTTAAAATTTATCAGTTAGATCTGCATAAAAAATTCATTTTCCTACCTTTTTCGGTGGTTTGGTCATCTTTTGTCCTCGAGTGAAAGACCATGCTGGGAAAAGAAGAATATAACATACAATGTGACGTACGAAGAATATGACGTAAAAGAAGCAAATTAAACATGTATTTTTATTTTCTTTAGTCAACATGAAACATGTGTGTAAATCTCATACTTTATTTGAAAGAACACAAAAAAACATGAAGAAGATTTATTTATTGTTGTTGACGTTTTCTACCTATCACTAAAATTTGGGCATTTTGGTTGATTATGACCAACTTTGGCTGTGTGAGTTTCACCCAGTTTCATCGGGAGATCCAAGTTTTTGACAACATTGCGGCTTTTGATAAGAACCCTTTCCAAATTCAAACAATAAAAGCTATCAAGCTTTTTATACTCTCATGGTGGAGATTGTTTGTTTCCTCACATCTTTTCAGGTTAATCTTTTATAATTTATGTGTCTTTTTTGTTTTGTTTTATAATAAAGACAAGAAGAAGTGACATGTCTATTGAAGATTCATGATGCTATAGAACAGCAAATATTTGACAATCTAAAAACATTATGCAGAGATGGAAAAGACAACAACACAGCTGAGAAAGTGCTTATAAACTTTGGAGAAATCAAATTGAACAGAGCAAAATACCAACAGAGTATTATCTTCTTGGATCATTTTCGACATCAACGAGTTTTTCATAGACTAGCGAAAACGATATCACCAAATGTGAATTGCATCAGAGAAAGTTAGAAGAATCAAACCTAGTTCTTCAAAAGCACTATAACCTTAATTCCAGAACAACCTCACAATGTGGAACATAACTATGGCAAATAGAACAACAACAAAAAGAGAAACTGAGAACTTCTGCAGGTGAGTGATAATGCATACAAACAAAACGACCAACATCAGAAATGATATGATAATTCCTCCTCTTAGTCTTCATCTTCTTCTTCATCTTCTTCATCAGCTTCATATTCTTCTTCAGCATCATCTTCTTCCTCTTCTTCTTCTTCTTCTTCTAGGCTGCGGATACAAAGACGCATACACTTCACGACACCACCCGCCCAAGTCAAGAAATAGTCAGGAACAAACATGAAGTCCTTCTCTGGAGTTTGGAAGCTCACTTTCTGAATCCTATTCATCTCCGACGATCTAAACGTCAAAGTGTCACCTGCCGTCGAGTAGGATAGCTTATAGGATAACTTTCCAACTCCTGGAGCAGAAGGTGCTATACAATTCACAGTAAAAAACAATCCGTATGGTTCCTTGAAACACTGAAGCACAACCAATGGACCATCTGTATATTTCTGAAAGACCGAAAACTTCGACTCGACGTTCATGCATGCATGAATGGAATCGCCATACCTGAAACATTCTCCCGTGACCTTGTGCTTAGTAGCGTAGTGACTGTAGAGATCCTTGTACACGCCGCTGTATTTGCAGTTTGGTGAAGGACAATAGCACAGAGAAAAACCGCATTCCTTCTCATGGACTAACTCTTTGCCATAAAAGAATGTCTCGGTGCAGCCATGTTTAGCGTTTGGGCATGGGACAATGACTGCTTTGACAACTTTCTCCATTATTCTACATCGGTAGTTACCAATGGGAAAAGTGCATAAAGGGCATTTGTACCTCATTTCAATACAGCAAGAAGAGCAAGCTATATGTCCATTGTCACACTGATAAGCAAAGCACACAGAGTTAGTTACTCGAATTACAAGTCAATGAAACTAGAACCAAATAAAAATCTGAAACTGGTAATTCATATGTTATCTAGGAAGGAACAATGATCCATAATGTTTCTTTAAGCAATATATTCACAGCACTCGTTTGGTATTCGATCAAACCGAAAAAGCGGTGATAGGTACACTAGTAAATCACATTTCAGTGACTGTAATGAAATCAACATGCATTTCTAGCTAATCAAAGTTATCCAAAAAGATCAACAAAAGCTAGGTGTCCTCTTACACATACTTCATTTTGAAATTTTGAATCACCCAATTACTATAATGAAATTAGCATCTATACAACATGAATTTCTAGTTAATCACAACCTAAGTCTCACGCATGTGCTACTAAATGAAATCTTCCTAAAAGTCTCACAATCATTTTCAAAATTTTAAATCATCATGCGATTATAAGGAGAAGAATGGTGAAGTAAGAAGATAAGACCTGAAAGATAGAACTCGTGAGTGCGTTAGAGCAAACAGGACAATCGAGAAGATGTAGATCGAACAGCGTTCCCGATCTTGCCTCCGATTTCACCACATCTCCAGTCCTCGTTCCTCCACCATTCTCGCCTTCTTCTTCTTCTTCATCATCATCGGTGCAGCCATGTTTAGTGTTTGGACATGGGACAATGACTGCTTCCACAACTTTCTCCATTATCAGGCATCGAAACTCACCAATGGGCAAAGTGCAAGCAGGGCATTTGTTCCTCAGATTAGTACAACAAGAAGAACAAGCTATATGTCCATTGTCACACTGAGATTAAAAACTACAAAGTTAGTTAATGATTCTTCCTATAAATCATTAACCTGAAGAGGACGCGATTTCTAAGTAAAAACAAGAACCTGAAAGATAGGACTCGTGAGTGCGTGACAGCAAACAGGACAATCGAGGAGATCTAGCTCGAACAACGTTCCAGATTGTGCCACCACATCTCCTACACCATTCTCGCCTTCTTCTTCAACAATGGAGGGAACTTGTTGCCTCTTTCGGCGGCTACACGACGCTTCTCCAGCGAGGGCTTGCTCGGCGTTGGTGCCTTTCACCATGGCTATCGGAAAATTTTCGAAGGTGTTAAGTCTGGAATCCGAAGAGTCTCGCTTGGCAATGTAAATAAAGGAAAAGGTGTGTAAACCCTAGTTACCTTTTCTTATTTTCCCGCTGAAACGTTTCCAGAGTTTGGACATTAAATTATATTTTAACGATTGATTTTTCTTATATGATAATAGTGATACTCCTTCTAATCAAAAAAGATTGATTTTTTAACGATTTTTACAAAAATTAAAAAAATAATAAATTAAGTTTTATACTTTCTCTCCAATTAATTATTGTTGTGTTATGAGTCAAGTGTTAGGAGTACGAGTATCTATTTCCAGTAGTTGTAATTACACCACATATTAAATGTTTACTTTGACGTCTTTTCAAATTTCCTCTACATGGAGTACAAACTTACGTTTACCTCCTCATTGTAAATGCCTATAATTAATTATGAACTCATTGTAAAGGTAAAAGCATTTATTGATTAATTGGTTTTGAAAAATATATATTAAATATAATACAAAAATCAATTTTTTTGATACAAAATTAAAACTTTAAAAAATCAAACATTTTGATACAAAGAGAGTAATTTTCTTCATTTTAGTAAAGAAAGTTCTATCGACCAAAAAAAGAGAAGTTCCTATGTTTTATTTGCAAATTTTTATGTATTATTCGATCTAAATGGTATTACAGAGAACAAAAATTCCACTCAAATTTCAATAAATTTAGCAATTTTGTCAAATACTATTTGTTACTTGTAAATATCAAATTCCCCGAAATATGTTAGATTTAACAACTCTTCCAACATCAATTCATATAGAACTCCAAAATTATCTAAAACTATAGCATGGGTAAATTGTATATTTAAATTTGATTTTCTTAAGATTAATACATTTTGATGTATAATCACTCAGACAATCTCATTTTGTTGAGTTTGATTTATTTTGGAAACTTACTAAATCTTAATATTCGAATTTACATATAATGAACTATTATGATTAGAAAATTATTTTGTTGATGAAATGTATTAAATCATAAAATAGCTTATAAACAAAACAACCAGAAATGAGTCGAATACCTTGTAAAATCTTATAAATACCTGTTAAAACCTTTTAAAATACCTTATAAAACTTTATAAAATATATAAGAAAACCGTCTAAATACTTGGATTGAATCTCCAAATAGTAGTTACCATCGAGAAGTACCTTCTAAACTTTATAAACTTTTTTTGTTCACTGGAAATTTTCTCTTTTGATATTTGATAGTCATGTAATTGATTACTGTTAATTGTTAAAGTCATTGGAATGTGATAGTTTATGTTTCCAACAAAATTATTCACAGTAAAGTTTCTTTAGTTGATAAAAAAAAACTTAAGAATTGGGCTTAGCCATTAGCTAGACGCTCATTCATCATCTTGTCTCTGTTAGCTATGGATTCATTGACTAACAATCAGGTTTTTAATTGCTTTGAAACTAATTTGCTGACTTTGTGTAAATAGTGCAACAATGTTTTGTATATCCGTGGTGTGCCAGAAGATGAAGAGCTTGAAGACGATGCAGAGAGACATCGAGGAAGAAAGTGTGTTACAGAGCTTGTGTAAGTTGTTGAGCCAAGTGTCAGTGTGTGCCGCCGGGAACCTCCGGCAACACAGCAGCATGTCCTTGCTACGCCAATACCCGTACACATGGCAATAAACTCAAATGTCCTTAAAAGACTTCAACACTCTCTCTATATATAAATGCTCTCATCTTGTGATTATTATTCTTCTTTTGTTATTATGATGTGTGATGTGTGATGTGTGATGTGTGATGTGTGATGTGTGAGCTTATTTCCAGTTTTCCATTATGTTGACATTATTCAACTAGATTTCTATCGATTCCAAAAAATAAGCTGAGTGTTTTATTGGTTACCAAGTTTTAGACGTCTGGTTTTATTTCAATGCATATAATATATATATATATATATATAGAGAGAAAATAACATTTTTAACCCTTAAAGTGTAACTGGGTAGCACTTTAAACCTGGGAAAACGGCCAATTCCCCCCCGAACTAAGTTGCTTTATCGTATTTATACACAGAACTTTGTTGTGTGCGTATAACTACATGAACTTACAATAATTTTGAATTTCCTACACGAACAAAATAAATCAGGCTTAATCCATCAAACTCCCTAACGCTGTTAGATTTCCGTTAACAGAAAGCTGACTAGGATCCTGCGTGGAAGAACAACGTAAAACGCCGTCGTTTCAATTTTTGAAAAAAATAATTTCGAATATTGGCGTAAGTGGGATTTGAACCCGAGAGGCCCAAACCAATTTAATGAAACGTCACCACTTGTGCCATAATGACTTTCGTTAAAAATCCAAACAGAGATATATAAAACACAAAGTGGAGAGAGTCAAGCTTTTGGGTTTTGTGAGGTTGAGAAAGAATTGCAGAATATATAGATATATATAAATATGATTGTTTACAACGTAATAATTGTGGTAGTGTAATTGGTAATTGGTTCGTACATTGTCATTAAAGATCTATGGTTTGAACCACCAAATGTCCTATTTTTTTAGTTTTTAATTTTAAATGACTCTACGTGGCATTCTAGACTCCAACATGGCATCTTAGTCAGCATTTTTTTTTTTTTTTTGTCATCATTAGTCAGCATTTGGCAGCATTTGTTAACATTTGTTAACGGTATATTAACGCCGTTTAACGATTTGAAGGGTTTAACCAGATTTTGATTTTTCATGTAGGAAATTCAAATTTTATCTAAGTTTATGTAGTTATAGGCACAACTTAAAGTTCTGTGTATAAATACGATAAATCAACTTAGTTCGGGGGAAATTGGCCGTTTTCCCTAGAGAAAGCAGTACAAATTCCAACAGACTCTCGTCTTCTTGGATCCTTTTCGATATAAATGAATTTTCTCGGACTACCAAATGTGAATGTTACCATAAACAAGTTAGGGCATGACTGGTTTAAACGCAGCGGTTGCGGTTGCGGTTGCGGGAATTTGCGGAAGCGGGCGGTTGCGGTTTCAAGTGTTACCAAACGTTTTGAACGACTGGTTTAGCGTTTGAAAATAGATGCGTTTGCGGGAGTTTTATGACTGGTAAACCATCGTTGCGATAGCAGTTAAATAAAAAAATGACCCAAATAATAAAAAATATTACAAAAAATAAAATAAAAATACCAATATATTATTATGATAATATTAGAAAAATTGAACATGCTTAATAATTAAAACCATAAATAAAGTACTAAATAGTTATTCAAAAATAAAAATTTTTTGTAATAAGATAGTATTTTATACTGGGTTAACACCAAAAATTGCATCAAGTAATGGGATAAACTGTAAATAACGTTGAATTCAATCAAAAAACAAGTGATTTTCTATTCGAGAAAATAAATCGAAATATTCAATCAAAAAGCAAAGCAATACATAATGAAAAGAAAAAAAAGATGCCAAGAAAAATATTCAAAGAGTTACACATGAGGTGATGAATGGATAAAATGATATATGATACTTACGTTTGGAACTTGATTTTCATCAGTTTGGGTAGAAGACATTGAAAAAATAAGATTTTAGAATATTGATTAGGGTTTATGATGAGAACGTGATACAAAGATGAAAGATACATATAGGATTAATATATTTTATAATAATTATAAGTAAAGGTTTGTTTTTTGTTTTTTTAAAAAATCCAACCGTTACCGCCCGCAACCGCAACCGCTTGCGGGAAGGAGCTTTTGAAATTCAGCGATTTCGAACGGTTTAAAGCGGTATGGAGCAGTTTCTATGATTGGTACTAACCGCTAACAACCGCAACCGACCGCTAGCAACCACTAGGAGGGTGCTAGCGGGAGAACCAATCAAGCCCTTAGAAGAATCAAACCTTGTCCTTGAGTAGCACTACAAAACCAGAACAACCCCACCACCGAGAACATAACTCAAACAAAAACAATGACGACAACATTCAGATACGGTAGAGTAAGAATATGATTGAGTAACCCATCCAAACATGAACATGGGTAGTCATAGATCCCATTCTAAAACATAGACAATGCTCAAAGAACAAACATAAACATGAGTATAACAGATGGTTGGAGAAAAATCAGCATTAAGTAAAACAATGAGCAATGAAACTTTTTCGTTTAGAGTGCATAGATGACAAAATAAAGTAGCTGCAGAAAAAAAACATCAGAAATGTATTAAAAGGGTAGATGAAGTTATGAACAAAACGACCTACGATGGATATGATATGATGATTATTACTCTTCTTCATCATCATCATCTTCTTCATCATCATCATCATCTTCTTCTTCTTCATCATCTTCATCTTCATCAGCTTCGTCTTGTTGTTCTTCTTTTTTTAGCTTGCATATGCAAATTTCCATCTTTAACGTAGACCAATCACCCAAGAAATAATGAGGAACTAACATGAAGCCCTTCTCCGGAATTTGAAAACTCACTTTCTGAATCCTATTCATCTCCCCCGATTTATACGTCATAGTGTCCCTACCTCCCATCGGCGTCCTGTATGAGAGCTCATAGGAGAACTCCCCAACTCCTGCTGCAGAAGGTGCTATACAATTCGCAATCACATACACTCCTTCTCGCTCCTTGAAACACTGAACTGCAACTAATGGACCATCCCTATATTCCTGAAGGACTAAAATCTTATCACTGATACGCAGCCATGCACCAGTGGAATTTCCACACCCAAATTCATTCCATGTGTCCCTGTGGTTAGCGTAGTAGTGCCTATAGAGATCCTTGCACACACCCGAGTAGTTGCAGTTTGGTGCAGGACAATAGCACAGAGCAAATCTGCATTCCTTCTCATGGACCAACTCTTTGCCATAAGAGAACTTCTCTGTGCAGCCGTGTTTGGCGTTTGGGCATGGGACAATGACTGCTTCCACAACTCTCTCCATTATTCTAGATCTATAGTTACCAATGGGCAAAGTGCAGGAAGGGCATTTGTTCCTCAGTTTAGTACAGCAAGAAGAACAAGCTATATGTCCATTGTCACACTGAGACACAAAACTCACAAAACTTAGTTACACGGATTACAAATCATTGAAACTATAACCAAATACAAACTTATACAAATCTAAAACAATCCATTATGTTTCTTCAAGCAATATATTCACAGAACTCGTTCGCTGTTCGCTATTATTCGATCAAAACAAAAAAAAAGTCTTCTTTACGAATCATGATAACCACATTTCAGTGACTATAATGAAATTAAACATCTTTAAGGCATGAATCTTAAGCTAATCACTGTAATCCTAAAAGTCTCACACATACGCAAAATTTTTACCAAAATCATCCAAAAACCCTAAATCACAACAGTTTTTCAAAACTCTGAATCAAATCCGAAGAAGGAACAAAGCGTGAAGTAGGAAGAGGTAAGAAACAAACCTGAAAGATAGGAATCGTGAGAGCGTGACAACAAACTGGACAATCGAGAAGATCTAGCTCGAACAACGTCCCAGATCGCGCCACCGCATCTCCTCCACCATTTTCGCCAATAGAGGGAACTCGTTGCCTCTTTCGGCGGCTAGTCGAGGCTTCTCCGGCCATAGCTATCGGATTCGCTTCGCTGGTATGTCACCAGATGAGTATAACCCTAAATCCCTTTTCTATTTTCCCGCCGGAAGGTTTTTCTTTCAGAGGTTTGGGTAAAAGATTTCAGAATCTGTGGAGGACATTTTTTCTTACTCTTATCTTTTTTTTTCGTCAATTTTTTTTTTAACGCATCAAAATTATCTTTATATAAAGATTCTCTTTTTAATATATTGGATTTTAATTAAAAACAATTTAACAAAAGTTAATTGTTAAACAATTAAAACATAGTTAATATATTTTTTGGAAAAATTTATAAGATTTTTTTATATAATTGTTTTACTTGATTTCTATTATTTCTGTGCTATATTCCATCAGTTAATTATTAACCATATCTTATAATCCTCTTGTTGAAGAAAAAAAAATCCTTCTAATCTTCTTAATATTTGACTTTTAATTTAAATAAATTATCCACTTAATCATGACAAAATTTTCGAAAAATAACTTTCATAAATTTAATTAAGTTATGTTTTCATATGAATTTTTTTGACTTTCTTAACCTAAAAAAAAAAATCAACATTTTCTAAAAAAATAAAAACACCCAAAATTTTAATTTGTACATGATGAAAATTCAATCATTTTTTTTTGACAGCCAAAATTCTATCATTTTTTCAAATTCATATCCAACTTTTTGACACATTATTTTCTTTATGTTAATAATAACATAAAAAAAAAAACACATATCCATCAACTTCTTTTTCTGCTTTTTAGTTATTATATAGGAATCTATGTGTTTGTTGAATATTAAACCACACTATCAATTCATAAATATACCACTAATATACCACTAATCTGTGCATAGTTTGCAAAAATACAATTACTGTTTCCTCTTATTAAAAAATAACTACTTTTTTTTGTTGGTCAACAATTTAATTTATTCCAAGTTAAGAACATTGTTAACAAAGAAATGAAGGGCTAATTTAGCCAAAGAATCCGACTATACATGGTAGATCTATCATCAACAAACTAGAAATTAAAATTAAATATTGAAAAAACTAAGAGAGCAATTCTAATATCGTGTTGGACAAAAATCAAAGAGGATTATTATTAAAAAGAAACAAACATTCTTATTTTTTTTTTTAAAGGAGAAAGTTTAGCTTTCATAGATGAAAGAAGCTACAACAACAACCACAACAACAAAAAAAAAAACATCATAAATACATTACTAGGCCACAGATATATGAACCTAATAACCTACTACACGAGATATGATGATATGATAATTACTCCTCTTCTTCATCACATCATCATCATCATCAACATCATCTTCTTATACTTGATCTCCTAATCAGCAAATGCAAATTTTCATCTTCAACATAGGGCCTTCGTCTAGTAAACAGAAAGGAATCAACATGTATTTATCCCACGGAGTGTAGGAGCTCACTTCTTGAATCTTATTCATCTCCTCGGATTCAAACGAAACAATGTCACATCCCTTCCGGTAGGTGAGATGATAGGAGAATTCCCCAACTCCTGGAGTAGAAGGTGCTATACAGTTCACAGTCACACACACTCCATGTGACTCCTTGAAACATTGAATAACAACCAATGGACCATCTTCAGATTCTTGAAGGACTACAAAGTCAAAAATGTTCATTGTACGGATGCGTACCCATGCGTCATTGTACTGACCACACTTGAACAATGAGTAATCAGTCTTGTGGTTAGCATGGTAATGACCGTAGAGATCCTTATACACCCCGGTGTAGTTGCAGTTTGTTTCAGGGCAGTAGCAAAGAGTGAAGCTGCATTCCCTCTCATGGGCTGAATTTGATTCTTTCTCATATGGGATCTTCTCGGTGCAGCCATGTTTGGCGTTTGGGCATTGGATAAAGGCTGCTTCTAAAATTTTTTCCAATATTCTAGATCGATAGATACCAATGCTCAAACTGCAGTAAGGGCATTTGTGCTTCACTTTAATACAGCAAGAAGAACATGCTATATGTCCATTGTCACACTGAGATTAAAAACCACAAAGTTAGTGGTTAATATTATCAAAGTTTTAAAGAGAAAATAATCAATATCAAGCAAATCACTAACGGCATCAAAAGAGAGAAGAAAAAAACGTAGCAAATGTATTTTCAACTAGTATAACTTATCAAATAAGTCTTTGACAAAAAAAAAAATAACTTATCTAATAAAAAAAAAACAAATAATAAGAAAAACACCTTATCAACTCTATGTGGCAATCAAGATTAAATTTGAGAAATCGAAAAAATCATCAAATGTTTTCTTGACCAAAAGGAAAGTGTCCTATACGAATCACTGCACGATTTGGCACAAAATGTCGACTTCGGGTTTGTACGTAATTCAAAATTATCAAAAGTTAAAAGTATGTTTTAGCACAGGGGAAACCTAAATGTATGAATTCAACACAGTCAAAATATTGGGGTATGTAAAAGCTGACTTTCCCACTAAATGAAACAAACTTAATATTTGCACTACATGAATTTCAAGCTAATGGATGTTATCTAAAGTCTCATATCAACAAAATCATCTTTCTATAGGACTCGTCAGTACCACTAATTGTTTTTCCACAAAAAAAAGTTATAAACAAGGAAGAAGAGAGACCTGATAGATAGGAGTCGTAAGTTTGTTGCAGCAAATGGGACAGTCCAAAAGATCAAGCTCGAACAGTGTCACTGATCGTGCCACTTCATTTCCACTCGCCGTTCCTCCATCATTCTCCATGGAGAGAACTCTTTGCCTCTTTGGGCGGCTGCTCGATGCTTCTCCAGAGAGGAATAGCTCGGTGTTCGTGCCGTTTACCATCTCTATCGAAGGATAAGAGATGAGGTGTGTTAAGACTTCGCTACTTATAGAGATACAGAAGAAAAGATGCTTAAAACCCTACTTTCCTTATACTTCCCGTTGAACGTTTTTTAAAGTTTGGATTAGATTTTGAGAATTTTCTGTGGATGACAAATTTCTAAGGCTATTATCATTAACTTATTTACTGGTAGATTTTTTATATGAAAATCTAGTCTCTTTATTTTTTTAATATGTTTCCTATTTTATAAAAAGAAAAGTTTAATATTTACTTTTGTTTCTCTTTTTTAATGTAAAAATAATTATGTATTTCCTGATTTTGTCTATACCAATTAAATCTAGCAAAATCTCATTCTAAATTAGATTTATTTCTATTTGAATTGAGTGAGCTGGAGACAATTCATAAATAATATTCCGAATCTGCCCTTACTCACCAAACTCGAGAACCGAATAGCAAAGCGAACTAACGAAATCGGCTTAGCATATGTAAAAGCAAATTTTTCCTAAATCTGAAAAGCAGTGGAGACCATAGGTTGGAGAGGAGTGGAAATATATAGAACGATAACATCCGAAACAGTGAAATCTGCTGGTGGAATCACACTTGATCCATCAAGATGGCCGGTAAGACCATATCCGCCAAGAAGAGCATTGACTTGTAAACTCCACAACAAAAAGTTGGTGCTTGTGAGTTTTGAAATGTTGGACATGTTAATATTAAGGTTGATGGCATCTGTGTTGATTGCGTTGTGTGGTGTGGTTGATATGGTAGAGAAAATAATGAAGACTAATGAGAAAATTTTAGGTTTTAGGAGCGTGTCTGATACCATATAAGTTGAATGTGATAATTCTTATTACTAACAGAGAGTTGAATATACAATTGAGCAAATCATGTCTATGATTGATACAAGTTTTGTATTCATGAGAGAATGTTTTGTTTTAGTATTTTGAGCTTTTAGTTGTTGGATAACTCCGATTTTTTGTAGAGATAATTGACTTGAAAACAATGGATCTGAGTCTACTTAGTTTTTCAATATTTCGTTTCTAAGTCCATAACAAAGAAAATTTTAGCCCCATTTTTTTGCCAAAAATAAACTTACGCACTTTTTCATTCGACACGATCCGGTTTAATACATGAGACATCAATATGTTGTGCATAAATGTCCAAAAATCTTAATAGATTTATGTATATATCTTACATGTTATCTTCCTCGTGTGCCGCCATCGTTTAGCCATGATCGAACAGAGCACCACACTGTAGTAGCAACACCTTAAATTCAACACAATTAGTGTTGCTATTATGATGAAGCTTCCTAAGTTCCAGTGATAATTTACCAAAAATTGATGAAAATGCAATGACAGTTCGACGAAATCCGGTATAAACTCGACAAAAACCGGTGAAAATACATATATATATTTACAAATATATATATATATATATATGTGTGTGTTTACATGCATACA
Organism: Arabidopsis lyrata subsp. lyrata; assembly: GCF_000004255.2. Taxonomy (NCBI): domain Eukaryota; kingdom Viridiplantae; phylum Streptophyta; class Magnoliopsida; order Brassicales; family Brassicaceae; genus Arabidopsis; species Arabidopsis lyrata. Next base: position 11,574,136 of record NW_003302554.1, read on the forward strand.
AATGTTAATAATGATTCATGTACATGTTTACATGTATACAAATGTTAATAACGTTCTATACATGTATACATAGATCCAATAACTTAACACTATAATTATTTATAATGCTCTATACATGTGTTTACATATATAAAAATGTCAAAATCGTCTAATCTATATATATAATGAGAGAGTTTTCTCTCCTCTTAAGGTGTCCACATCATCATGTTAAACATCCAATTAAACAAAGCCATGTCATTACTCAATATTTTCTAATTTTTACATTAAAATATAATTACAATGTTCATTTAATTCATATTTATTTATATTGATGTTAGTTATAACTAATAGAAATTTTAATTAAAGAAAAACGAATTAAATATAATAAATCAAATTTTAAAATTGTGAAAGTAATACTATGGCATTTATATCAATAATAATAATATAATTCAACTTTTAACATAAACAAAATTTAAAATGATCATACTTCATATTTTTTGAATAAGTTAATGAGTTTTAGAATGGAAGTCATATTTAAATGCATGGTAGAGTAAAATTTTTATACGTAATTGTGTTTCTACAATTTTAAAGAGAAAAATAAAATTTAAATTGAAATATTAATTTATAAGAGCAATATACTACAAGATTTTCTTTATTATTAAATATTCACTAAAAAAAGTTACTAAACTGAACTTAAAATTTTTCATTTAAGGCAAAGACATTGAAAGAGTCACACTTTTTTGTGAAACTACACAAACAAATTGATGACAAAAAAATTATAGAAACAAATCATGAAAATTCAAAAACGTTATAATCTATCTTCTATAAAAATAATAATAATAATGGTTATATTATCCATGAGTTGTATAACAAAATATACTTAAAGTGATATGTAAGTTGTTAACTAAAAAAAGTGATATGTAAATTATGTAACATATATCTCAAGTGGAACTACAACTCTATAACATAATCAAATAGAAAAACACATTTGAGAGTTTCTCATTTAAATCCAATGTTTTTTAACTCAAAAATTTGGTAAAAAAAACATATTTAAAGTATATTATGTTTATATTTGACAAGACGATGTTAAGTTTGCATCACAAAATTAATAACTCAAAATAAGAACAACACTAAGCCAAATAGTAGTTTGAAATCACAAAAAATAGATGGCTAGAGAGTGGTCTGAAATCTTAATGACTCTATCACGGATGAAGATCAATAACCTTATTTAAGTGTTAGATGTGTAAGTGTTATGAAAAAAAAACTAATATTTTCATAGAAACTTTTTAAGTGTAATTATATATTAGATTATGCAATTAAAAAAAAAAAACCAAATTGTCTAAAAAATATCAAATATACATTTTTTTACAGATATTAGTCAAATTTTTAACGTTTAGAGTTATCTTCTTCAACTGTTATAATTATAAAAATTTGACTCCTATAAAAATATAATATATTACTAAACCCACGCAACGCGTGGGTCATTTTCTAGTATATATAGTAGCGTGCTCAAATTTTTCAAGTTTGAAAAAACAACAATTAATGTTAGTTTATCCGTTATTAAATCTTTGGTTGCATTAAATACCAAAAAAAAAAAATACCCGTCAACTTTTGTTTTTGTCTCATATAAATGTTATACCACCTGACTAGTATTTACTGACTGCCGCTTCATTTATTTTTGCCTAAAACGTCAAGAGCGCTATGCGCATAGACGTGTAAACAACAAATTATATTTTTTTTGTAAATCTTTTGAAACTAAGAGCTATTGGTAACGCTCCATTTTTTTGGTCTGGGACAAAATCACCTTTTGTCGAATCCCTAATTTGATGCTCCATTTTTGTCTCTGCGCTAATCAACCCTTTTTTGTATCAGTCAAAATATTTTAAATTAACTACACAATAAATACTAAAACAAATTCACATTGGATAAAGATATGATTGAATTACCATTCCCAAATAAAATATGCAGCCTAGTACATATTCGTTTAGCATTAAGTAAAACACTGAGCCACGTTTAGAAATGAAAAATAAAACATCAGAAAAGTATTAATTACAAGGCATCAGAAAAACGACCTACAATGGATATGATATGATGATTACTCTTCTTCATCAGCTTTTATTAGCTTGCGTATTAAAATTAATTTCCATCTTAGGACACTGACTCATGAGTAGTTAGGAACTAACATGAAGTCCTTCGGAGTTTGGAAGCTCACTTTCTGAATCATATTCATCTTCGACGATCCAAACGTCATAGCGTTACCTTCCGTCAAGCAGAAGATATCATACGAGAACTCTCCAGCTCCTGGAGCAGAAGGTGCTATACAGTTCACAGTCACATACACTTAAAATATTGGACCAGAACCAATGGATCATCTTTATTTATTTGAAGGACAAAAATTTTCTCACTCATGCTTAGCCTTGCGCGCGTGGAGTTGCTAAAGCTGAATTGATTCCATTTGTCTTTGTGATTAGCGTAGTAGGGACAATTGAGATCCTTGTACACGCCCATGTAGTTGCAGTTAGGTGCAGGACAGTAGCACGGAGAAAAACGACACTCCTTCTCGTGGACTAGTAATTCTTTGTTATTACAGAACTTCTTGGGGCAACCATGTTGGGCATAGGACAGCGACTCTTTCCAGTTTCCGCAATTTTCTCCATTATTCGAGTTTATACCAATGGTCAAAGTGCAGACAAGGCATTTGTTCCTTAGTTTAGTACAGCAATGAGAGCAAGCTATATATCACAATCACTGAAATGCAAAACTCACAAAAGTTAGTTATGAATATTACCAAAGTTTTAACGAGTAGCTAGTCTCTAGAAAAGAAATGTACCAATGCATATTTATCTACTCATCTAGTGGAACTTGTAACCTCACAATATAATTAACAAAAGTTACCAACTCAATGTGGTATTTAATTTCAAGATTAAAAGTTGAGAAATCGAAACAAATACAAGATTATATACAAATCTAAGCAGTAATTCATATGTTTTCTAGAGAAGGAAAATCATCCGTTAGACAAAACGAGCAGCGGGATAGTAGTTAGCACTTAAAGTTGGTTTTATTAAGCCTCTTTTGGGATGTATAATTCCCATTGTGTCTTGGTCTTATACGGATTTTGGTCTCAAACTTGGAGGTTATAGGAAAAATTAAATTATCCATTATGTTTCTTCTATCCTAAGAGTCGACATATGATCTTCCTAATGCATCCTCCTACATCCTTATGTAACGGTCTACTCAAAATCATCCATATGCATAAATGATAAACAACAACTTTTAAAAAATTGGATCAATTATAATCTCTAATACGAATAATCTTTGAGAATATAACATGATTTTCGTAACTTAGGTTAAAAACTAAATGAAAAAACAAATGGTGTTGAGAACATTAAAATTCGATTGGCACATTAAAATTCAATTACGAGATGTATTGAAATGAATGCACATTTCAGATTTTAAGTATTGAAATGGGTAAAATCTTCCCAAATAATATTAGTAGGATTCCCAAAATATTTAAAAATTAAAATATAATTTAGTTTATGCTAGATTTTATCAAATTTTCAAAATTCATATTTTAGTTTTGAAAAATAATAAAGAAAAAAAAAGTGAAATTTAAAAAAAAAAAAGAAAACATATAATTTAAATATTTGACATGTGTCATTAGCTATTTGACTTATTATAACACTTTTATAAAATATATATAAAAAGAAATCTATATGATTTCCAAAAGAAGCAAAGCATTAAAATAAATAAAAATGCAATATGGGATTGAATCCTAGATGAGATTATCTTAAAGAAATTAAATATATGAAAAATAAAATTGTTATCATATAATTCAATTCTTGATTGTATTTGTAAATACATAATAACCCCAAAATAGCTAATTTTAAAGAAGGAAAAAAAAAGTTGAGATCAATCAAAATTATTGTAAATTTGTAAACAACCATATACTTCTCTATAAATCTTTCTTTCCTCTCAAAACATATGACCTTACCTTAAAAGAAAAAGAAAAAAAAAACATAAAAATGGGTTTAGAAACCAACGATTATTACTCCATGATCGAAGATCCAATGCCACCGTCCTCAGCCACTCCTCCTCGTCGTGGATGGTGGTCACGACCAATAGCTACTTTTCCGAATGATCGTAAACCCACTGTCCGGGAAGGTACAGCTTTGTTAACACCCATGTACCTCAGCGTAATCACTTTAATAATCGTGTACTTCATCAACCAAGATCCCTATCAGGCCAAATTCACCATCCAATCCATTGCGGTCTCTCCCTCCACCGCCACGTGGCACGTAGATTTTCTCGTCACAAACCCTAGCTCCATGTATTTTTTATTAGGGATAATATTATTCCACATTGGAAAGGACAAGAGATCTTGACTAGTATATAAGATATATGGGTCTCTCCACTCATTGCCAATTGGTTTTGAGTTGGAAGCCCATGATAAGCCCGAATTTAATATTTTTAGACCGGTCCAAATGAAGAGTAATATATAATAATATTAATTTGATGCTTGAAGCAAATTGTTTCTTTTGTCTATGGTCTTGCAGCTATTCTATCTACTAATCTACTATGGAGGAGATACTGCCGTGAGGCTCGGTTCCTTAAACGCTGCCGTTTTAAATACTTCTCACAAAAGTTATTCTCCAAGTCAAACGGTATTCTCAGTTGATTTTGTTGTGGAGGATCATCCAAACGATGTCGTTTACGAACAATTAGATATCAAATTAAAGGCTAAGGATGATAGTTATCGCGGAGATATTGCTGGACATATTGATATAAGGTGTCGTAATCTAACCCAAATCCATGAGAACGTTGAGAAAATTCAGTGTCACTCTTCTTTCACAGAATTGAAGACTTTAAAAGTTCCAAAGAATTATTGTAAAAACTGAGTAATTAATTTATATTTATAGATAATATACTATTTACGAATATGTTAATTTATTGTTTATTAAACAATATCAAATCTTTCAAAATCATATATATATATATATATATATATATATATATATGACAGAAACTACTTGTAACACAATTAAAAATACTATTATTGTAAGATTTTGAAAGCATATCATTTTAAATTTTATGTCATATTGCTTTTGAAAGTATTTTGATACATGCCGGGAAAGGCATAACCTTCTCTAAGAATCCTTTCGAAAGGACTAACCAGTCTGGTTAGCCGATATGGGCCAAAGTATGGTAAGTTCATGGATGAGCGTCTTGCTCTTGTGCAACAACCGAGAGGGGTTTGAGAGAGACAAAATGCGCCACGTACAGGCTCGATTACAAGATGCTTCCATGTTCTTCCTCGTCGGAATCCGAGTTTAAATGTCAAAGTGTGAATGGATGGATTTTTCTCTCTTGGTTTGGTTTCCTCTTCGATGTCCCTACTCCTTCATTGAGCACATGTCTTTTTAGACTGTGTATCAAGTCCGTTTGTGGTTATGGCTTCCATAGTTGGCGTAGTTGATAATATGTTTAAAACAGCTTTCAAGCGGAGTTGGTAAGAGCAAAAGAAACAACTAGAGGAGTTTAAATCTAGGGACCCCATTTCCAATGTTATCTACGGTGACTTGTCTATGTGTAACCAAACTATTGGTAGTTGCAAATTTATTTTCAAATATCCTAATGAATTTTGTGAAATGACTCAAAATAAATGATATTTTATGTAATTTTTAACAATTTCCTAACTACTCTTTAAAAGTTTAGAAAAGTAATCCTCAATTAATAATATTAGATTAAAACAACCTGGTTTAATCTAAAAGCTATTATCTTGAAACTTTATTTAGTTTTATTAAAATAAGTTAAGTAGTAAAACTGTTTGTACTTATTAATATTTTTGACAAGTGTCAAGCACTGATTAGACTTTAGAGTTATCTAATTGATGTTGGCAAACAAACATTTCACTCTAAACAAGTTTCCAAACTTAAAAATTTTCTCATAATCTATTTTTAAAAGTTAATTAACAAAATATTTTCTAGAAACATCTTAACTTTTTTTTTAAGTGACAAGTTTATTTTTTAATTACTAAAATCTAACTAACATTAAATGATTTTAAAATTTTGAAAATATGATTATAAAATTATACTAAAATTTTCATATTCTATTTTTTTTGGATAAACATAACATTGTATTTCAAAAAATCTTAAAACTTATAGTATCAACAACTTTTAACAAATTAAAGATTTTTAACATTATAATAAAAAAATGTTCTGATAGACATCTAGCTTGTGATAATAAACATGTATCTAACTATCTATAAAATTTTAAACAAGTGTAAAAAAATTAATTTATACTAACATTTAAACCTTAAAATCAAAAAATTCTGTTTTGCTTTTAAATTAATTATGTGTGGATATCATCTAATTAATAATTAATATAGATCAGATCAAAACATTTCATATCAGAAAGAATTAAAGGCTAAATATAAAAATAAAACTTTTCATTTATTTAGTGACAAAAACCCTACCTATATATATGAACCAATCTTAACTATATATGTTGTTCCCATAATGGATAGCGAGCCCTTCAATATTACTCCAGCTTATTGCTGCTTTTCGTACATTGCTACTACCGGTTTCTTCATCTATTTAAAGCTCATCTTAATACATCTTTCCAACAACAAAGAAAAATGTTACATAGAGCTTTTTGCCAATTCTGTCTCCGTCACAAACGTAGACATAAAGGCAAACATTTCCGCGGCCGATTGGAGGATCGGTTTCGCTGCGAATAGTCCAGTCACCGGCTGTAAAATCTCTATACTTACACTCAGTTCTCGTTTACTCCGAGGTGAACAAGTTATCTCCAACTCCTCATCTTGGGAAAATCTCGGAGAATTTGTTCCCCGAGACAAAACAAATATTGTTTTTGAGAAAGTGGTAATGCCGAAACTTATTGGTGACATGATTTGGAATTTACGGGTCAAGATTATGTATGCAGTGAAAACAGATGCTAGATATATAAATGGTTTGTTGATGGCGGATTGTCCCGATATTCCGGTGAAATTCACAACCGATGCGGCCGGAAAGGTGATGGGAACGTTGCTTGGAAATGTGAGACGATGCGAGTATAAATTCCAGCATGACTTGGATTATTCCGTTTTAAATTCTTATTAAGTTTCTTCGATCTTGAATATATGATCTCTATTTAAGAGAAATGATGGCTTAAGGTTATTTATTTTTGTTTTATCTTTGTTCTACTTTGATAAAATAAGATGGGATATTAAGCACATTTGTTATAAGTAATAATATAATTATAAACCATGTGGTTTATATTGTTTATTCATATTTTTTACGCCAAATATTATAATTGTTTTTTCAAAAATCTTTTATTTCGTTTCCTAGATTGAACATAAGGTTTTAATATTAACAAAGGTTAAAAAATAATTCAACCAAATCATGCGAAGCTATCTTGGTAAGATAGTACTCTGAATCATTTATTTGACATAAGTCAATCTTGATCTTTGTGATGTGAATCTTGGAGCTTTTGACTTAATTTTTATAGCCCTTTTACAAAATCGACCTGTATTTGTATATAGCATTTTATTCCAATTACCCAACTCCGAAAAAAAAAGAATTAAGAAAAACTTTGGTGTTTCTTGAATCTTCAAAAACAAAAATCAATAATTGTAGGTACGAAAATAAGCTCAACTTAGTTGTCAAAAGCATAAAACTAATACTCTCTCCGTTTCGTTTTATTTGTCGTTTTAGAGTTAAAATTTTGTTTCATAATAGTTGTCGTTTTAGGTTTTCGATGTAAATGTTTTGTGAAAATTCCAGTTTTATCCCTACTGTTTTAATGTTTCGGCCAATGATTTTTTTTTATAAAATATATTAATAAAGAGTAAAATAGAAAATTTAATGTTTTTCTTAATTTGTGTGAAAAAACCTTAAACGACAACTAAAACGAAACGGAGGGAGTAGTAATAATTTTTTTTTCTTACAAATTGTGGTGTTCGAGACCTTTGTAAGATCATATCTTTTCGGTATTAAGTCATGCCGTTAATAATACCACATTTAATGCGTAAATCACTCTTTCCCAAATGACTTTGAATACTCATTTTCATGACTGACCGACATCCACATGATAACCCTTACAATTATTGAAAGTGGATCTCCCATAATTCCAAATTCATATGCATCTACTGACAATGTACCTGGACAGGATCAAGACCAAATAACAAAACAGTCACGCTTACATTAGTTGCGGGCAACAAAAAGCAGGTAACATATACTCCATACGTTTCATAATATAAGTCGTTTTGGAGAAAAAAATTTGTTTCATAATATAAGTCGTTTTCAAGTTTCTATGCACTTTATATATTACTTTAATATTTTATAATTATTTATATTATGCAGTCTCTTTTATGATTGGCTGAACTTTGTAAAACTAGATCTTCTTAATCTGCATGTTTAAAGATAAAACGACTTATATTATGAAACGGAGGGAGTAGTTTTTCTTATCTCTTATTTATTAGAGTCACAGACACGAAAGCTAAGTCAGAAAATGTAATGGTGCTGCTAGTGAAGCTACCGAGTGATTTGGAAGAAGATATTCTCTCTCGTCTTCCACCTCGATCTCTTATTCGGTTCAAGACCGTATGTAAACGTTGGAACGCTCTTTTCAACGACAAGTGGTTCCTCAACAACCACTTGGTTCGTGCCCGTCCACAATTCATTTTCATAACCGAATCCAAGAGTTACTCGATAGATATCGATCTCTGCGGAACGATAGAGGTACGTGAGTTAGCCGCTGATTTTCCTTGTCATGCTATAGATTTGATGGATACCACCATCATGGCTTGCGATGAGTTCTTGTTTCGTGACTTTTGGAAGCAAGGTGTTGCGGTTTGGAATCCGTGGTTGAAACTGGTTGGATGGTACGAGTACGAGGATAAAGGTTTCATTTCTGCGGTGTAGGATACGATAATAGTATACCCGAAAAGGGTTACAAGATCTTGGGGTATTTTGATTGTCTTCGTAGAGTCAGTGACACTTACGAGGTAGGTTACCGTAGGGTTGCGATTTACGAATGTTCGTCTCATGCATTGAAGTTTATTGATGGCCCTTTCAAGCAGTGGCCCATGATGGTACCTTTGTCCTTGAACGGGAATCTCTATTGGCTTACTCAGAATCCCGAGACTCGTGAGCATTTCATCCGAAGCTTTGATTTCTCGAGTGAAATATTCAAACCCTTTTGTCTCCTACCGTGTCAGAAGAACCGTTCTTCGGATAGACTTATCCTCGCGGTTTATAAAGGAGATCGGTTTTCGTTGTTAAAGCAATGTTATGTAACAGAGACGATTGATATTTGGGTAACGAAGAAGAATATTGATGGAGAGGAAGTGGTGTGGACAAACTTGATGACTTTTCCAAGAACTAACTTGCCTAAGTTAGTTAATAAGATTTGTGGCATTAGTTACTTCATCTTTGACAAGACCCTAATCATATGTTGTGGCGACGGTCAACTTGGAGCGGCTTGCATCTACATATTGAGGGGAGATATGTTCAGGAAGATTCATATAGATTTAGGGATTATTCGGTTTTCTCACTGTGTTTATCTTCCAAATTTGATCTCGGTTCCTTTAGAATTCATATCGCTACAAGTTTAAATTTTTGGATTTTTCTTGTTTTTTAACGGATCTCAATTCCATATATAATTGTGTTCTTGAGGTTTGCGGTTCAAGAACCAGTCAACGACTCCTACAAGAACACCTTTTTCATATATTACCTTCAAAACATGTCACTTTATCAATTCTCGGGTTCTCATTGTGATCGCGACATAAATTGCTTCAAACCCGCTTTACACATATAATATGTATTGTAGTACAATTTTGTAATTAATTTTCATTTTAGGAGATCTATATGGACAAGTTCCACTGTGGATGATGAATCTTTAAACGCCTAATATATGGTGAGTGGCAGGTCAAAACAAACTAAACTATACCTACTTCTACTGACCGAACATATCTAATATATTACCGAGCTAACAATGGTTTCCCTCTTTGAAGGTGAGAAACCAGCCAAGATTCGTAACTCGACATGGTTCGTGCCGGCGACCATTGAGGCTAAGGATTTATTCTCAATGTCACAAGTTCTTTTGAAAGTGACTATTTGTAACCTCCCCGAAAGTTTCGAGGAAGTGTCTTTGACACACCATGAACTCGCTTGTCGCATGTTGCTTTGCAGCCTCTGTTTCTGAGTTTCTATGGATCTATCATCCAAGTTTGATGCATACCCTCTCTATCATTCCATTTACTTTGTAAGCTTGTGCTTCCTTTCTCTCATTGTCTCCAACCATGTGGTTGATGAACTTGTATCTTTTGTCCCTTCCTTTGGGCTTGAATGAATGAAAACACAAGTATGTTTTGCACACACAAAAAAAAAAAGACTATATAATCATCTGCATCTTCAAGTGATCACCAGTACTCTCAACATATAAGATGGAATCAACCTGAAGTCATCTTTTGAAAGCTTTTTTTTCTTGGAGATGACTCTGTGACCTTTTAACTTAGCTGAAATGTTCTCATCTGCATCTTCTTACTCTTTCATTCATTAGTCTCATTACATATAGAAATCTAAGAAAACATGTCTCTTCACCTTTGGTACTAGCTAGAAACATCATCAAAGTCACAAAGCAATTGTCCATCTCCTAACTTTAGCTATACTAAACTAAACGTGACCCATTTATAATCGGGTTTAAGTTGCTTATGGTACTCACCTAGAGATCCATGTAGGAGCCAATGTAGTTGCAGTTTGGTATGGGGCAGGATCATGAACCGAAAACATATATCTTCTCATGGCTTGATGATTCAATTCCTTACGTGGTGCTTTCTTTACACCTGTATATTGCATTTCAACAAGGGACTATGGTTGCTTCATTGATCTTCTATATGGCTCTGGATGGATGACTTTGGATGGATGGATGACTTATATATATATATAATTGCCATTAAAACTAAGCTCAGAATATAGAGGTGAGTAAAGAAACTGAAAAGTCATCCATCCAAAGTTGAACAAAGAATTTATTTTCATCTCAAAGAGATAAAAATTTATAAATTAAACTCAGTTTTTTTTTTTAAATCTCTTACAACATCATCAAAATTATTTGATTATAATTCTATTATGATGATAGATTATCCGAAATAATGTGATTATGATGAACAACTTTCACGAAAAAATCCTCCAATGCAGTTCTCCCGCACTACTCGGTTCCATGAAGGACGGTTATGCATGTATAACATCTAATGGACAGATTCTCTCCGCAACACACGACACCATGACAGACGGTTTTTAACAAATAATTTTATTTTCATTTCAAATATTACCGGTTCCACCTCAGCGGATGACAGGATGATAGTCAACAATGCAATGCCAAATTTCATGTCACATAAAATGACTAAACATTCATTTTAAGAGACATTATTTTTATTTTTTGACGGCCATTAATTTTTTTTATTTCCAGACAATCAGGTTCAATATGTTCACTAATCACAAACACCTTGGTTAATCTCGGTTAACCCTAACATCACTTGGTTAAGGAAGAAAATCTTGTTTGAGAAATATCAAATGAAGAAATCTGAAAGATTCTACGCTTAAGTAACACAAATCAATCATCACTCTATCCTAATCTACCAAATACCTTGTGGACAGGAAGAGATCATGATGTAAATTTTGTTTATAAGTCAAAACTAGCATTAAACTCATCTCAAATGAAGAAATCTGAAAGATTCTACGCTTAAGTAACACAAATCAATCATCACTCTATCCTAATCTACCAAACCCATAACCCAAAGATGAAACTACTCATGATCAAAATAAAAACAAAAGCAAAAAGGATAAATAAATACATGGTTAAATAATCTAAAGAAGATAGAGATTAAAAAGAAATCTTCACTACATCAATAAATTAAATCTTCATAATCAAAGCAAGATTAGGTATTAATCTCTTGGAATGCTTCAACAAATCAACATTAAGGTGGTGTTATTCAATGATGGATTTTAATAGAATTGAAATCCAACACTAATCCAGTTATTCAACTAATGACTCTAAATCTAGCTTTAAAATTTGGTGGTATTGGATCTTATATTTGTAAACCATGTTTAGTAGATTTTATAGTTAGGTGTTATTCAAATAAGATTTAAAATACTTCATTAAAATCCAGTGTTATTCAAATCTAAAAGACTTGTAAAATCTTTGTATATTAAATACTTCTTTGGAGTTTCATGAGTAAATTATTAGAATCAAAATCCAAGATATACTACAGAATTTTTGAAATCTACACAAACAGATTCTTAAAAACAATATCAGAAAAGCAAATTTAAACCTTAAAGAATTGACTTTAACTCTGTGATTGAATAACACTAAGATAAAATTAGTTTAAAGTACTTAAATAGCTCGAACCTAATGGGTGAAATATTTTGAGAAATCTATTTACGTTTTTACCATTAAGAAATCTATTTAAGAATATAAACTTTATTTTTTACTCATTAAGGTTATCCTTTTTTCTTAAAATAACATGTAATAGCTAAGATTTTATACAAGAATGAGGTAATCTTTCAACAAGAAATGAAAGATTTTTTTTTAATTTTTGCACGATATTTACTTCTCTGATAATTGAATATACTTTTGACTTAGAATAAATTTTACGAAGTTTATAGAACACTTATAAATAAAGTAAGTGTTTTGATGCAATATCTAATAATAATATGTTTGCATTCAAAATAACAGATTACAAAAAGAACTACCACTAATTAAATCTCATTCCAAAAACCCCTAGATACTCCTCTTCCACACGATGAGTTGCACTGGTCTTTAGAACTTCACAAGTTTTCTTGTGACAGCTTGTTTTAGCGCAGCAACCTCACCTTATAACCGCATGTCTTTTGAAATAAAAAAAATAGGAGCAGGTGGATAGCGGGCCAAAGCCGAGTTAAACAAGATCTTGGAGATTTTGACGTCGCAGTGGTCTCCCAACTGATTGGTGCACTTCACTGCTCTCTTTCTTATAGGTGGTTTTTGAAAATAGCGGGCCAAAGCTTAGTTAAACAAGACTTTGGAGATTTTGACGTCGCAATGGTCTCTCAACTACACATTTTTTTAAAAATGCAATGCAAGGAAAATTAACATGGACACATAAGGTGAATGAACATAAGGAAATGGAGGATCAATGGAAGGTGGACACCCAATCTATAGTAGGTGGAGGACCAATAGGATCAAGAGATGGAGGACTTACCAACTAACAACTTTTGCTAAATAACTCAATGAGTAATGCGCAAGACCAAGTCCAAGTTTGACATAATTGATTGTTTCCATATTGTGGTGTGCTACCACTTATCGTGTTTGCTAATCGTTATCGTGAATCTATTGTTAATTGTTTGTACAGTCTGAGTACATAGGAATATTTCCAACCCGATGATATGTCAATTTCTAATCGTTGTGATTCTTACACCCAAATAAAAACCTCGTTTATGTCCTCTAACTAATCACAACTGGAAAAAAAAATTATTCTTCTAGTGAATTCCTTGAATAAAACTCCGCCCAAATATATATTGATTTACATTTGAAGTTATTTTTAGTGAAAGGAGGATAAATCTAAGGTGGAGTCCACCTCAACGAAGTTGTCACGAGCATTATTTTTCCTAAATTTGAAAAGTAATTTTTAGAATATATCATTTTAGGATTTAAAATTCCTATACTTCTTGATTTAACTTTGAATTTTTGGAATTCTTGTAAAAATGTAAAATATCTTTAGCAATTTTTCAAATATATAAATTTAATGAAATGCCAACAATATTTCTAGATATCGAGTATATGGATTTATGTAGCGAGCTTTTGATTTTTACAATTTTAAGAAGCATTTCAAAAGGTTTCATTAATGTAAGTATGTAACTTAAGTCATGTGTTCTATAACCGGACGATATAAGTAAACCCCATTACTATTGGTCTTCTGACTTTTTTACTCAACATTACTATTGTACACCAAAAAAAACAATTGGCAGATGAAAAGTGTTTAAGGAGTTTTACTTTTACATAATCTGAAATTTAAATTCCCAACAATCAACACTACAAAAGAACACACATGCCAGCATCAAGATCTCAATGTGGTGCATGAAAAAGAAGCAAAAGCTCAACGTTAGAGAAGGCTTATGATCAAACGACCTAATAACTTGTAAAAATTGAGCAAAGTGATGAGAGGACAGTTCACATCTTCTCAAATGTGAATATATTTATACCCATAGCCAATGCAAATCTGCATCTTCCAGTGCTCGCCGCTCAACATTTTAGGCGGAATCCACATCACGTCATCTTCAGGATGCGTTTGCTCTCTCACTTTCTGAATTTTCTTCACCATTGTTCCAATCCTTACTGTGCTATACTGGTTGAGTTTAGCCAAACTACATGAGAATTCCGGTATTCCCGGAGCCATATGTGCAATACGGTTTACAGTCACATACACGCCTTCCGATCCCTTGAAAGCCTTAACTACAATCAAATCACCCTCTTTCTCTTCCTTAAAAACAACAATCTTCTTCCTACCAAGGTTCATGGTAAAGATTGTAGGACAGTCAAACACAAACGGGATGAGGAAGTCATCCTCATCCCAAGCGTGTGCAGTACTACAAGCATGTCTTTTGAGATTCGCGTATGACCCAACGTAATTGCAGTTTGGTACAGGGCAAGAACAACGGGCGAAAACACAAACCTTCTCATGGCTAGATTGATTACAATACGTGGTTGTTTCTTTACACCCGTATTTCGCATTTGGACAAGGGACTATAGATGATTCAATAACCTTCTCCATTGCTCTGCATCGTATATCCCCGATGTTACATCTACAGAACGAGCATCTCTTGTTCAATTTTTTGCAGCACGACGAACAAGATAGATGCCCATTACTACACTGAACACACAACAAACCAAACTCGAGAGTCATACACTTAATTGAAACTTAAAACACCAATTAGAGATTGAAGATGTGACCTAAATGTTCTTATTCTGCAATTCCATCAACCTAATAAGCTATGCATATCCACGAATTCGATACATGATGAACAAAATTGTGAATCAAAGAAGAAGAAGAAACCTGATAGATTGGTCTCTTGAGTGGCTCACAACAAGTAGGACAATCGAGAACATCTGAGCTCTGTAGCTTCACCGATTGGGATGATTTAGGACTTCCAGATTGTTCATTCGTTACCAGATCTTCGAAATTGTTACCAATTGTCGCCATTCCAGTAACATCTTCTTCATCTTCTTCTTCTTCGAATTCTCCATCTTCGTATCCGTCTAAAGTACTTGAATCTTCGAACAAGTCTTCGTCTAATTCCTCTTCAGATTCATCGAGAGGAGGAAGTCGTTGCCTCTTCGAGAAACGATCGTCGAAGGCTCCTCTACGTCCGTCGTCTTCTCCAGATATCGCCATCTCTAAATCTCCTCCGATGAGTTTTTCACTGACTAGGACTGCTGATGATCTAATGGGGTGTTTTTCAACCCTAGCTGGTAAAATACTACTTTTAGATAACCTTTTGTCTTCAATTTTGGGTTTTTGAGTAGATGTTTCCAAACCAAACCGAACCGAAATTTTCGGTTTTCAGTTTATAGTTGGTTTATGTTCCCATGCGTATGACTGTGTGACGACGATTACGGTTATTACGGTTACGGTTGATTGACCACCGGTTACAGTTATAAATTTTCTTTAACCGTAACCTTAACCACTCACTATATATATATAGTTGTGGTTAATTATAGTTATGGTTATTTGATGATTACGATACAGTTAATATTGGAAGCGAAATCTTAATATTAGTTTTCACAAAAATCCACTTTATAGCCAATCAAGATTATGAAAAAAGGATTTCCTAAGAAATAAGGAATCAAGATTTTGATAATTTTTGTCAATTTTCAAAGAAAATCTAAAATCTATGTTTTGTGAGTTTTTCACTTTTAACGTTATTTGACTTTTTTCTTTCCATTTTTCATTTTTTTCTAATACAAAATCTAAAAACCATAAACCAAAATCTAAAATCTATAAACCAAAAACTATAATCCAAAAACCATTTTAAAACTTGCAAACATTCATGACCTTAAAGTAGATGTTTCCAAACCGAACCAAACACTTCCAGATAACACACAACCAACATCAAGATCTTTACTATGAACAAAATAGATCTCAATGTGATTCACCAAACGGAAGCAGCTAAGGAAAACAAGAGAAACCAAAAGCTTACCATTAGAGAAAGGTTTTTATGATCCAACAACCTAACTTCAAAAATACTTGTAGCAAAAAGATTTAAGAGAACTTTTCATATATTCTTAGATGTGAATGTATTTATACTCACTGCCGATGCAAATTTGCATCTTCAAGTGATCACCACTAACCATATAAGACGGAATAAACATGAAGCCATCTTCAAACTCCATTTGCTCACTCACTTTCTGAATTTTCTTCACCATTAATCCAAGTCTTAGTGTAGTGTACTGGTTGATTTTAGCCAGACTACATGAGAGGTTGAGTGCTTCCGAAGCCATAGGTGCAATACAGCTCACAGTCACAGACACACCCTCGGATCCTTTGAAAGCCTGAACTACAAGCAAATCACCCTCATTCTCTTCCTGAAAAACAACCTTCTTCTTACCAAGGTCCATGCTAAAGATTAAAGGACGATCAAACACAAACATGATGAGATCATCCTCGTCCCAAGAGTGTGCAGCATGAGCATGGCTTTTGAGATCCGTGTAAGAGCCAACATAGTTGCAGTATAGTATAGGGCAAGAACATGGGGCGAAAAAACAAAGCTTCTCATGGCTTGTTGATTCAATCCCATACACGGTGGTTTCTTTACACCCGTATTTCGCATATAGACATGAAACTTTAGTTGATTCAATAACCTTCTCCATTGCTCTGCATCGTATATCCCCGATAGGCGATTGACAGAACGAGCATCTCTTGTTCATTTTCTTGCAGCACGATGAACAAGCTAAATGCCCGTTATTACACTAAACGCAACAAAACACCATGAGTTTGCAAAAATCATCAACCCCAAAATTACAATTTGTAGCCAAATAAAACTTATAAACCTCTAAATTCATACACCAATCATGTGACCTAAAAGTTCTTATTCTGCAATTCCATCATCCTATTAAGCCATGCATCCACGAATTTGATAATAACATCACAAATGTGATATGACTAGATCAAATATCTCTAATGATGATGTAATAGACACGACAAAAACTATGAATCAAAGAACAAAGGAGTGAAACCTGATAGATTGGTCTCTTGAGCGGCTCGTAACAAATAGGACAATCAAGAACATCTGAACTCTGTAGCTTCAACGATTGAGTAGATTTTGGAGTTCCCGATTGTGCCTCTGTGATCACATCCTCGAAATCATTACCACCAATAGTCGCCATTCTCGTTGCAGTAACATCTTCGCTCTCTTCAACTTGAGAAGGAATTCGTTTTCTCTTGAGGGAACGATCGTCACCGGCTCTTTCTCCGTCGTCTCCTCCACGTATCGCCATATCAAGTGAAAATGATCTTTGGGGTGTCTTTTTTGTTTCACTGATTTCTGATCTAATGGGTTTTATAACTTTTTTTTAACCTTAGTTGGTAAAAAAAAAAACAAATCTCAATTCTTCATTTACAAATTTAATTCTTTTTTAAAAAATTTATGTCCTGTATATAATAATTGAGAAAAGTAAATTACTATGACATATGTCAAACTGAAAACCATTTTCTATGTAAATTTATTAATTTTAAATTTTAAATATTTAATAATTTTATCTATTTTTTAAATTATCCAAATTTACTTTTATAAATTTCCAATAAAATTATGATAGAATCTCCAATATTTTTTTATGAAATAATATCTTTGTTATGAAACAGAATCTTATACTATTATTTGGGGAGTACAATTTATAATTATCCTTTAATAATCTTTCCCTTTGTAAGAATTTACTTAAGAATGCCATTAGAGTTAAAATTTCAAAGAGTAAATTAATTCATCTAATTAAGGATAAACAAGTCGAATACTAATTTATGCAATTTAATTAATTTAATTTAATTATAAAAACGAAAATACATTATTAATTTTAAAACAAATGACCAATCAAAATGAATATATAAGATTTGATATCTAACTTACCTTATTAATTTGTTATTAATCATTATATAGTACTTCAACTCTCATCTTTATATGATTCTAATTTTGTGAAACAAATAAATCATCATATCATCTATATAATAATAAAAAGTAAAACTTTTTCTGCATATGCCATGATTTGAACTTTTAAAAACGAATATAAATTGTTCAATCTATGAAGAAAAAAAATGTAACGGGTCAAAAATTCAGACTTGAGTAATATATTTCTTTTAAATACTAATAAATTCAACAAAAATTCTAACGAGTCAGAATTTGAGTATTTATATTCAATTTCATATTTTTTTTTGAAATATATAATTTTATATACTACAATAAAATTTTAAATATTTTAATTTGGAACATTGAAAAATAGTTTTATTTGATATTTTCAAAGAATATCATCAATACTTAATAGATCAAAAATTAAAAATTATAAATACTCTAATTTAGTTTTTTAAAACAAATATATTTAAAAATATTTATAATAGGCAACATGTTAAATATAATGTGTTATATGATACATGAGTTATGATCCTTATAACTATTTGACATGAGTTATGATCATATAATTTTATTTTTGAAATTCAGAATTTAATATACTACAATAAAATATTTTAAAATATTTGAAATTGGAACATTCAAAAACAGTTTAATTTAAAATTTTAAATAATATCATAAATATTTAATAAATCAAAAAGATAAAAGTTATAAATACTCTATTTTGATTTTTTAAAAACAGATATATTTAAAATATTTATAGCAGGCAATGGGTTAAATATAATGTATTATATGATAAAAAGTGTTATGATCCTTATAACTGACGACATGTTAAGATTATATGATGAGATGGTTAAATAATGTTTGACAGTTCTAAATATTTGAAATTTGATTCTGCAAACAATTTTGAAAATAACGAATGATGGATTGTGAAAGCAATTTTTCATTGAGATTCTAAAATGAAAATATACTTCACGCTCGGGTTGAATTTGACATTATTATATATTAAAAACTATATTTTAACCCGCGGTACACCGCGGGATGATTTAATTTTAAAGTTAGTATAAAAATATTTTGTAAATTGTATCTCCTTCTAACATATTTATTTATATTATAGTTTACAATTGTTATTAAGTAACGGTATACCACGAGTCCATGAGACAATTATTAATAAACTGAGGATTTAACCGTATTAAAGCGGTATATAAATATTGATTCAAATTCGTCCGCCATAAATCCTTTCCGAATTATAATCCGTTCCGTAATTTCTTAACCCGTCCCGTGATTTATTTTTATTTTAAAATTCAATAATTATTTATTATATATAAAAGTTTACAAATTATATCATTCTCTAAGACATTTATATTTTAATAAACTGAAGATTTAATATGTATTAAAGCGGCATGTTAATGATATTTTAAAATTTTATAAATATTTTTATTAAGTAACATTATACCACGGGACAATTTTTGGTTTTATACCTTTTTTTCTAAATGAGACTGATTTAATATGTCTAATATTGGTGGTATTAAAAATAAGGATTTAATCCATATTGAAGCGACGGATTAATAATATTTTAATCTTTTTATTATTGTTGATTCAAAAACCCGTCCCGCCAAACCCGTCTGGCCAAAAAACTCATTTATTTTATTAATGTTGACCTTATTTATGATATGATTCTGAATCATTGTGTAAATATTAAATCGATGTAGAACGTTGAACACACATTTTCGTCAATTAGATAATATATGTCCGTTTTAAAATTTCGAATCACAATATATACAGAAAAAATTGATTTTTTTTTACTTTATGTATTATATGATGATTCAAAACAGTTAAAAACAAATCAAATAAAGATGATAGGAGAATCATAATTCTAAATCTTAATCAAATCTTTTAAATATCTAAATTATTAAATATGGAATATCCGGTGTATGAGTTAGGTTAAATATAACCCGACCCAACAAATTTTTTGTGAAGGATTTTTTGAAACGGGTCGGATATCCAAATAATCCGAAAGCATTTTTACCCACCCGTCACCAAAATGTTGCAAAAATACTAGTATAGATATGTTCATAATATATTCGATTATGCAAATAATTGCTAAATTCCATAATTAGCTCAAAAAGACTCTATTTCAACAACAAAAAAAATACAAATTGAAAAATGAACTTCCTAAATTAATTCAAAATCATAGTTAACATCCTTAATTAACTCAAAATAATCTACGTTTTAGATGCGACTCATTTATGATATTTTGATTTTTGATCTAACTGAATTATATGCAATCTCATTTTGTGGTTGTTAACATAAATTAACTCATTTTCAAATAATATTAATTTTCTTAAAATAATATTACTTTCCGTTTTCATATCTTAAGAAAAATTATCCATAATTGAGTATTATATAAAAAGGAAAATATATTTATTATAAAAAATTATATATATGTACTTAAAAAAGAAATATCTTTTTCACTTACTACTATAATATATCAAAACTTTATTGTAAAATATATAATATATAAAATATTGTACTAAACAAAATTAACCCGTACTATAGTACGGGTCATGATCTAGTTCACAATGTGAACTGAAAACATATCACAGAAGTATATGAAAGTAGTTCACATGCAAGTTACATATTGTAACAAAGAAAAATCAATAAATGTTACTTTTTGGTGTTATCTTTAAATTATTTCTTTCACATAGAAATATTTAATAGATATTAAATTAATCAAACCAGCTGAACCAGGTTCAAAAACCATAATTGGTAGCTTGCAAAAATAGCTTGATTTTGTAGTTTATTTGTGATGTAGCTACAACTTTTGTGCTACAACAAATTATCTATTTTCGCCTTCAAATTAGTCCAAAAATCTATCACAGAAATGGTACAAACACTTGAAATGCAACGATATATGGTTGTAGCTACATATAAAAGGCGTAAACGCTGGAACACAAGTTCTATTCAATGGCAGCATAACCATTCTGTGTCATTGAGCGCTCGGATGGCAAGTTAGTGTTGTCTTTCTTGGTTCCTTCAACTTTCCAAAGATCCCAGACTTTGGTTTTCGGAGGAGGAGTGCCATCTCCGATTGGAGCGATTAGTCCTGGTTTCCCATCATCGATTACAGCATCGATCAAACCATATTCTTTCGCTTCCCATGGATTCAAGAAATTATCACGGTCTGTGTCACCTTCGATCTGTGAAGGATAACATAAACGTGTAAGGAAAAGACTCAAGTCGAAGAAAACTACCAAAAGATACGCAAATACCTCTGATTCGGGCTTTCCGGTGATTCTAGAGAAGATCTTGTTTAGTTTAATCTTGTGGTACATCATTTCTCTTATGCGTATGCTCATTTCCGTTGCCTGAAAGTACACATTCAAAGGATTGTGTTATCCAACACATTTTCAGTAGAAGAGTAAAAACCATTAGAGAAGACATATAAAACAGAATCAAAGTATCGTACTTTGCCTCCAGCGGTACCAAGTGGCTGATGGATCATAACTTTAGAGTTAGGCATGCAATACCGTTTCCCTTTTGAACCAGAAGCAAGGAGAAACGCACCCATAGATGCAGCTAGTCCTAAGCAAACAGTCGATACATCCGCCTTACATTGTTTCATTGCATCATATATTCCCATCCCTACAAAAAAAACAAAAGCCAAACCATTACAAAAACTGAAAACTCGATATCCACACTAAACATGTCGAGATGGCAACGAACATACCAGCAGTAATAGATCCACCGGGCGAATTGATAAACAGCGTAATGTCTCTCTCTGAGTCCTCAGCATCTAGCAACAAAAGCTGACTTATAACCAAATCCGCAGTCATATCATCCACCTGGAGAATATCAAATTCAAGAAAAGCTGTGTCACGGACTCACGGTAGAACAAGAATATATCGAATTGATCTATCGAGTTGATCAAATCTCCATGTTAAGGAAAATACTAGAAACAAGCTTAAACTACATCAAATGCTCCATTAATCATTCCAATAAGCACAAAACATCAACTTCAAGAAAGCTGAGTCGAAGTAACACAAAATCTCCGAAACTCTACTCTCTCTAACTCTCATCAAACAATAGAAACAGCTTAATCTACATCAAATGCTCCATTAACCAACCATTCTAATCAACACAAAACAATCTATTTTGCTTTAAGAATCAAGAACTCTGATACAAAGCACAACTTGAAAGAAAAAGCTCATGTTTTTATAAAATCAATCTCTCAACAAATTCAATTTTATAGTGATATCACCAAATTGATTATCTACACAGAACCAATTCCACTATAACAAGGATTACAAAAAAGGTGAGAAATTTGATACCTGAGAACCCAAAAAGACGATTCTTTGACGAAGCAACATGTTTGTGGTGTCGAGTTCTTCGAAACTTGGAAGCCGTGAAGGTGATTGAGCAACGGAATCAACGGAGAAGCTAGAGACATCCCAGTTACTAGATAAGGTTTGTCTGGGTTTAGATGAGCTCATTGAAGACCTAACGCAAAAGGGTTTCGTTGTTTTAGGGATTCTCTGGTTTCGGATTGGGAAATTAAGCTTTTTTCCTGGATTTATTAGACAAATTGGGTTTGAGGTTGAAGATGAAGCGAGACGCAAACTCATCTCCATTTTTTTTTTTTTTTGGTTTTGGAAGTTTTTTTTTTTTTTTTGAGTTCTGAGATTTTTTGTTAAAGAGGATGAAGCAACTGTGGAAGAGCCATTTGGCCAATTGGTTAAACAAGGGTTAATTAATGCTTCTACACCCAGAGGTTTGGGGTTCGAATCCTAGATACTGCGATTTATTAATAAATTTCCAGATTATTGGAGGCAAGTGTGTAGGAGATCTCCAGCGATGTACAATTATAGCCGTTCGCCAGGATTCTACGCAGAGAGGGAAGTGTCCATCAAGAGCATAAAGAAGGAGGTAAAGGAGGTGAGTATGAAGAAAAAGGTGAAGAAGGTGTCGTCTATCATGGGTCTAATAAGGGTCGGAAGGAATTGTCCGTTGTAGAATCATCTATGTAACAATTCTCATAATTTGCAATAAATAATATATCCAGACGTAAAAAAAAAAAGATGAAGCAACTGATGTAAAACGCTGTCGTTTTACGACCATGAAAGTGTACAATTTTTTTTATGTTACGTGTATGATTCTTCTACTCTCTTATTGATTTACAAGTTTCAATCTTAGACATCGAACTCAAGTACTAAGTTCCAATTCGAACAATTTTGGATTTTATTCTTCAACTTGTTTAATTCGTTGTCTAATAATTAAGAATATGTAAGAGTGTTCAATCCAAATAATAATAAAAAAAAAAGTTTATCCGAATTAAATCGAAATAACCTATTTCAGAATATATTATATTGGGAAAACGATTTTAATTCAAACCTAACTGGAAAAAAAAAAACTAATACAAAACTTTTGAAAAGCTCAAAACAATTCTATACTATTATTTGGGGAGTACACTTTATAAGATACCCTTAACTAACCTTCTCTTTTGTAAAAATTTATTTAAGAATGCTATTAGAGATAAAATTTCAAAGAGTAAATTAATTCATATTATTAAAGATAAACAAGTCAATTTATACAATTTAATTATAAAAACAAAAAATACATTATTATTATTATTATTTTAAATGACCAATCAAAATGAATATATAAGATTTGATATCTAACTTATCTTATTAATTTGTTATTAACCATTATATTTCACCTCTCATCTTTATATAATTCTATTATAGTGAAACAAATAAATCATCATATCATCCATATAATAATAAAAAATAGATTTTTTTCCGCATATGCCATAATTTGAATTTTTAAAAACGAATAAATTATTCAATTTATGAAAAAAAAAATTTAACGAGTCAAAAATTTAGACTTGGATAATATATTTCTTTTAAACAAAAATAAATTCAACAAAAATTCTGCCTGAATAACGGGTCAGAATTTGAGTAATTATATTCAGTTTCATATATTTTTTAAAAATATATAATTTTATATACTACGATAAAATTTTAAATATTTTAATTTTGAATATTTAAAAATAGTTTTACTTGATATTTAAAAACAAATATCATCAATACTTAATAAATAAAAAAATTAAAAATTATATATACACTAATTTGGTTTTCTTAAACGGAGACTCACAAAAATACTCCTTTTTCAATACCCTTTTTCAAAAATGCCCCCTTTAGGTGTTCATTTTTAAAAATACCATTTTTTATGTAAAAAATGACTAAATTACCCTTCTTTTAGTAAAAGACATCACAAATATATAAGAAAAACACGAGAATGTGCACACATCAAAATTAAAAATTTGATTTTGTAAAAACTTGTAAAACCTTTAAAATACCTTGTAAAATGTTCCCGCAAAAAAGTTTTCCGCCAAAAAATTTTCCCGCCAAAAATTTTTTTTGCAGGAAAAGTGATTCCGCAATAATTTTTGGCGGGAACATTTTACAAGGTTAAATGTAATGTATTATATGATAAAAAGAGTTATGCTCTTTATAACCGAAACCATGTTAAGATTATATGATGAGATGAGTTAAATAAGGTTTGACACCTCTAAATATTTAAAATTTTGATTCTATAAGTATATATGAAAATAATGAATGGTGGATTGTGCACACAATTGTTTTTATTGGAATTCTAAAATAAAAATATAGGTATGTACGGGTTGAATTTAATCTTATTATATACCAAAATATGTTTATTATATACGCAATTTTTTTTCACTTACTACTACCTTATATCAAATACATACGTTTTATTTTTAACCAAAAAATGTAAAAAACCGTAAAAATCAAACTGTAACTAAACCGAATTACATACGGTTTCTATATGGTTTCACTTTCAACAAAACGAAAAAACGATACTAAACCGAAAAACAGTACCCCACCCCAATATTTTCTCATCAAACAAAATAAAATAAAAAAATCCTTATATGTCATTGTATTATGTAAAGAATTATTAAAATTGTACTACAAAACAAACAATAATCCAACTTTATATAAATATTTAAAAATTAAAATTTCATTTGTGCTCAGCACGGGTTATGATCTAGTTAAAAATATATTTGGCTAAAATATCATTGATTTTGTAATCTCGATTTGATATCAATGTATTTAGCTGAATTTTTATTATTTTCAAAATTAAAATTCGATACCAATATCTATATTGAACATCCTTTAAAAATGATTGAACACGTTGTTTTATTTTTCGGTTTGATTCAATTTTTAAGGATATGGAACATATGAATCCACTGATTTTAGTTTCGAATTAATTTCTGTGAATTTGGATTCCTGATTTTGATTAATCTACGTCACATACTTGAACACCAAAAAAAAGAAAAAAAACACTGATATATGACCAAATCAGTTTTCTTTGAAAAGAAATTTAAAGGTTATTAAGAGCTCCCAAAAGCACCATCAACAGTCTTGCTTGACACCAACATAAAAAAGATGAGAAAAGGTCTGAGCATTATGTTAAACAAAAAAAAAAATCCACCAACAGGTTTGTAATCACTTCCGCAGAAAAGCAACCGTTGCTACACGCGATCCTACAGACCCACCAAACATGAACGTCGGGTATGTCCTAACGTGGCTGAGATACTCAAACGGAGGTTGATCAATTCTGCTTGCAGCTTCAGAGCCAGAGGAAAGCGAATTGGTAGCGTCATTTCCATCTCCTCTACATAAGTTGGATTTTCTGATGTTGAAATTCTCTACTTCTTCCACCAGTTCGTCCTTTGTGTGGTTACACGATGTGATGACCTTTATAGAAGCAGAAAGAATTCAGATAACATACAGGCAGTTCTTAAAAGTGTTCTACGCCCAGCGGATAGCAAAACAAGCCCATATCAAATAATATTAGGATGAATTTGCATTACGTATCCTATGCGTTAAATACCCTTTAGATTCTTTCTAACAGCATAAACTTATGTGCTTTAGCCGCTTTTAACTAAATCTTATTCAGGAGTTGAGATGCTCTTACCAATATTCCACCAGGAGCAACCAACTTGGACACTGAATCCCAGTACATGACTCTGAAACAGAAATTGGAAGCGTCATTGGTAACCAAATCTAACTGTGTGCTGAATAACAGAAAGCAAGTACGGTAGTTTTCTATAGAGGATAGCAATCTAAGGAGGTACCTTTTGACAGGGCCATCAGGATGCAAACCAATAGCATCTAAAGTTCCTTTGTCCATTACCAGCTTGAACTGCTGTTCCAATTTTGTGTCAAGGATATCATCAACCTAAGAGAGCGAAGCGTTAGTTCCACAATGTAGAGCCCCTTAGATCTATTTTTCCCAAATCTTTTTTATGTGATGTACTACTAGATGCTAATTGCATGTAAGATACATATCCCATTGCTTGATCAAGGTCAGTTACCATTTTCAAGAAAGAAGAGATATACACAAAAAATACTGCATTATTGTGCTAATAGCATTTATACTTTTATGGAGGAAGACTCCTTGTCGTGGTTCTGTAACTCTTTTCTATATTAAAGCTAAACAAAGTCATACCATGAAACGGATATTAGGATAGCCATCACGTTGGGAAAGATGTTGAGCGAGTTCTACCGCACCTTCACTATAATCAGTCCCGGTTAAATCAGAGAACCTGGGTCAGAAAAGTGCAAGGATGATGAGATTAATAATGTCAAACAAGAGTAGATTCTAAATATAAGATTCTAATGGCCAGTGTGTAATGTTCTGTTTAACTTAAATTATCAATGATAAAGCTTAAATGTGATAGCACATTCATGATAGTTTGGGGTTCCATACATTAATGAAACAAGCTCGAGGGTTAAATGCCTTAGGTATACACTATACAGATATAGTAACATTTCTGTTTCACTGCATAGGGGGACTTAAGCCTCTCTGAGAGAGGCTGACTTCTGACTTTCTATACTATCTTCTATAGAATTTTTTCTTTTATCATGACAAACAATGGTTGCTTTCCATGTGAAACAGCTTCAGAACTGAAAATCGTCAAAGCTTACTGTGTCTGTCAAGACTCATATTCCCAAAAGACTAGTGATATACGGGCACCATCTAGGGATCCTCTATAAAGAAGAAAGTCAATAGAAGATCTCGGAAGAAGAGAAAACCAGTACATGAGACATTATGACAGCTATTTTTATCATAAATGCTACATGATTCTAAACTTCTCAGACTCACCTAATGGCAATCGGCTAATGTAAAATGACGAATGACATAGTACCCATGGAAAAAGGGTACAAAGACACTATTATATACAGTAACGACATATACTTAAGCATTTTAGGCCAAAGCTTTAAGAAATGTTTAGAAAACTCACCCTTCCTTAGCAAGTTGATGAAGGAGTAAGCCATTTCCAGTACCAAGATCAAGCACATTCCAACTAGACAAATACTTCTCAGCCTGATCATTCACCTCCGTCGTAACATCGTTGTCAGAAACAGACATGTTTTTCTGAGAAATCTCAACACATAAGTCTTTAGTCCAAGAAGTAACAATCTCCATAACATCATCTCCAAACCTAAAATTACCAACAAAAATAAATCAAAGAAGTTAATTCACTTCCACTAGCATGATCAAAGATCTATAGTGAGATCTGAAAGTTACCAAACTTCGCCAGCATGACCATGCTCCCTGAAATTAGTAAGCTCATCGGAATACGCAGCATCCCAATAGCTTAGAAGACCAAGCATTGATTGACCTCCTCCATCAGCATCTGGCTCTTCCTTATCAGAACTATACACACCAATCCAATTCCTCAATTACTCAATAAAGCGCCTACGTATTTTAGAACATCGACAAAAAACCCTAATTTCTCAATCTAATCCATAACTCTATACAATTTTCCCCATTTTAGCAGAAACAGGTACAACAATAGAGAGAGACGAAACCTGTAATCGGAAGAGACGCGGAAGTTAGCGGAGGAGAGAGCCTCAGCGGCATCGGCGTGACGTTGATCGTCATCGAGAGTGCTTCCATACTCGCTTTTGATCGACCAAGAATCCGCCGCGATAGATCGATCGTCATCGGAAGCCAAACTATCCGTCGTCGTTGTCACCGCCGCGGCGGAGGCTCTGGCTTGTTGTTGAGGAGTCGTCTCAGGTTCTTCCGGTAGCAATCTGATTCCCGCCATCGCAGATTCCTTCAACGCCACAGAGAAAAAAAAAATGTACGGTTCGTTTTTTGACGCAGTCGAAGATGAAATGAAACCCCTACCCCTACTTATGACAATCCTTCACTTGTTCTATATATATCTCCTCTTTATTTATTACTTTTAGACATAAATATTACCAGATATTAGATACATATAATAATGTTTTTAGGAAATATTTAACACAAAAATAATTTTGGTAAGTTTTATTGGCTAACGGTTTATTAAATCCGTTATTTTTTGCATGTTTTATTAGCTAACGGATTATTAAAACCGTTATTTTTCTCGTTGTTCGTTAATTATGTTATGAATTTTAAAGCGGGTTTATGGTGGATTCATGTATTTTTATTGATTTAAAATTTTATGTAATTAGTTGATTTATAAATTTATATAAGATTGAAAATTTTAAGTAATTTTTAAATCAGATAATTCCATTTTGAAATAACAAAATCACTGACGATAGACAAAGAAATTGGTTATACACACCTTTCACCTAAACTTGCATTCTTACTTCATTCCAATAGAGTTTATATGTTGACATTGGAATGAGGGGAGACATAGAGATTTTTCGATAGATTAGATTTAGCATACCCTTTACGTATAGTGTGATATAGAATATCGAGATAATCATCAATCGGTTCAAAAACATGAATGGCCTCAACGACGATGCTATGATGACAATACAAACTTCGTCTGGAATAAATGCTCTTGAAAAATATCATTCTTAAAGACGAGAGGGAGAATGTGATGGAGATCATAGCATCGTCGTTGTGACAATCCTTCACTTGTTGTGTATATATAACAAATTTTCTCTTTATTTATTACTTTGACACATAAATATTAGATACATATTTGATATAATAATGTTTTTAGGAAAAGTATTTAACACAAAAATAATTTTCGTAAGTTTTATTGGCTAACGGTTTATTAAATCCGTTAGTTTTTGGTATGTTTCATTGGGTAACGTATTATTAAAACCGTTATTTTCTTGTTTGTTCGTTAATTGTTATGTTATGAATTTTGAAGCGAGTTTATGGTTGATTCATGTATTTTAATTGATTTAGAATTTTAAGTAATTAATTGATTTATAAATTTATATAAGATTGGTAATTTTCAGAAATTTTAAATTAGACATCTCCATTTTGAAATAACGAAATTTACCCTCAAATTAAGGGGGTGTTATTGGTTTATTAATTTGTAAATCCATATAGAATTTGAAAATTTCTATTAATTATGAAATCAAGATATATGGATTTTGAAATAACATGTGTTTACCCATGGATTTGAATCCTTCTATTTTTCTCTTTCAATTCCATTCAATTCCATTTAAAACATAATTTGGATTCTCAAATCCAAAAACAAATGACTAAACGAATAACATATGATTTTAACTAGTATTTATAAATCATAGAACCAATAACACATGAATTTAATTAGGATTTTAAAATCAATGATTGAATAACAAATGATTTTTGTTTGGATTTCTAATTCCATATAAATCCATGAACCAATAACCCCTCCTAAGTCTCTGTATTTTGCACTTCTAAATTCTTTAAAATATCAACTTTTAAAAAAAATTTAATAAATCATGAAACGAATAACATCATATTTCAACTGCTATTTAGAAATCATTGGATGAATAATAGGTGATTTTGACAAGAGTTTCAAAATTAATGACCCAATAACATATAAATCATTAAAAACCCACTAACCTAAACTATACTAAATTCATTTGTTTTTAGAAATACTTTCATCGATTGTTTTAATTTTCTGTTTAATGAGACTTTAACGCGATATTTTCTTAAAACGCAAGGATGCATTTAACATCTACTTAAGAATATTGAAATTTGACCTTTTAACATTTTTTTTTTGTTGTTGATACGTAAAAAGAAAATATTGTTTATAGAAAAAGAGCATACCCACAAAACTAAATGGTAAATCATCAAGACATCAACGATCGACAAAAGAAATTGGTTGTACGTCCCTTTCACCAAAATTTGAATTCCTACTTCCTTCCAATAGAGTTAATTAGAGTCAATGGAGAAAAGGACAATCTCTATATATGTTGAAGTTGGACCGAGAGGAGACAACATAGCGATTTTTTTTGAGGATTTACCGCCTAGATTAGGTTTGATTCTAGATTCATGGATGCCGAAGACATACCATACCCTATGTTATCAATGGATAGAATGAATGAAAAATAAATTTGGTCACTCCAAACAGTTAAAAGAGAGAACATTCAAACTCGTGTCGCCTTAAAAATGTTAAAAGAAAAACTTTTTGTTTTGAAAGAAATTTCTCAACTCTTCTTTGGTAGAGCTCTATAAAACCAAAAATGATACTGTGATATGTTGTTGTTGTTGGCTTTAGCATACCCATATAAGCATAGTGTGATACAGAATATCGGGATTATCATCAATCGGTTCAAAAACATGAATACCCTCAACGACGCTGCTATGGTGACAAAACAAACTTTGTCTCGGACAAATGCTCTTGAAAAGTATAGGAGAGGGAAAATGTGATGGAGTTTCAGAGAAGAGTTACATGGTGCTCGTATACATTAGCGAGAATGTATGTTTTCTAGAAGATCAAGTGATTTTGCGTCTACTCATTATAATTTTTTGTTTAATATTTTTTATATTTATGATCGTCTCTTTTCTCCATAATATTTTATAATAATAATATAAATCTCAATAAATGATTTAGAGGGTTACATTTCTTTATAATTATTTTTTAGAACATATGTCTTGATTTATTGTAAAAAATTTTGTTGGAAAACTATCTCAATTCATTACGACTTTTCGTTTAATTTTTCTCTCTTTAAAGATTTTTGAAATCTTTTCCTCCGCGATTATTAAAATCTCTTTTAAAATTAGTCATATTAGTTAAATTTTATTTTTGAAGTATTAAATAAGGAACTCCTAATCCTATTATAATAAATCACAAGTCACTTTCCAAATAACTGCAGCTCTCCCCATTTGACACCTGTCTTAAGTTTCAAATTCTACTCTTTTATTTTTTTTCTTTTTAAAACCAATTTACAACAAAAAAAAATAAATTAAAAAACTGTTCTTCATCCCCATATCTCCATAATCTCTACAATATCTTTTGAAAAAATCTTTTTAACTCAATGTATATACAAAATACTGTTACACAAATTTGTAACTAATTGCTAAAGAAAAAAATACAATTTACTAATCATTTGAGTAAAAAATAAATTGCTACACTGATTTGACGGCGCAAAGGGCGGGTGGGTTATTAAACTAGTATGAGTATAATAAACTCAAAGGGTATACGTCAGGATCAAATTATTGACTTTTCCAATCTCTTTTTTTTTTTGTTCTTTCCAATAAGGGTTATTGACTTTTCCAATCTCTTATATCCTATTTTGTCATCTTTAGAGAAATGAAGCACATAAGAGTTAGGAGATAAGAGATAGGAGATAGGTAATAGGAGATAGAAATGGTATATTATCGGCAAGAGTTAAATTTGACAAATATAGAAAGTGCTTTAAGAGACAGGTTTGAGGTAAAGCCGAAGATTGACGAGAAAGCGTGTCAAGACTGTTCATCTCATGAAATCTGCGGCTTCAACAATACCACACAGGTTTGCTGCAAAGAACCCTTATCATCAGCATGCAACACACTCCATCCACCCAGCCCCGGCTCTAGACATCTGCTGGAGGTCCATTTATTTATTGCCTTTTTTTTGGATGAATCCATTAAAATTCGGGTCTAATATTTTTTTCTAAACAATGCCCTTTTTCCCAGTTTAGGGATCTCAAATTTATTGAGCCTGGCATACGAAGTAGGAGAACCTTCACCCGGTAAACTTTACCAATCCTTTGGTAATTATGAGCAAAATTTATAAAATAACCGCTGTTAATTTTTTTTTACCAAATGGTGATCATATCTAACTTGGTTTCAAAGATTTCCTTGGGAGAGAGGTTGAGTCCTTTTTTCTAGGGTCGAGTCCCCAAACCATCGGATAAAGTCCCCAAACTTATTACAAAAAAAATCTTTTTAATACTTTTATCATTTTATAACATCTGTTTCATTATTTTTTCCTAATATTTGTTTAAATTTGAATAGTATTGGAAGATTCATTTGTTTTCTCAAAATTTATATATTGTATTGCATTCATTTTTGAAGGTCTTTTTGTTTATATCCCATACTATTATTTGGGGAGTACAATTTACAATTACCCTTAATTAACCTTTTCATTTGTAAGAATTTACTTAAGAATGCCATTAGAAATAAAATTTTATAGAGTAATTAATTCAACTCATTAAGAATAAACAAGTCAAATACTATTTTATGCAATTTAATTATAAAAACGAAAATCTATTATTAATTTCTTTAAAAAGAATGACCAATCAAAATGAACATATAAGATTTGATATCTAACTTACCATATTAATTTGTTATTAATCATTATACTTCACCTCTCATCTTTATATGATTCTATTTCTATGAATAAATAAATCATTATATCATGTATATAAAAAAAGTAAAAAAATTTCCGCATATACCAAGATTTGAATTTTTAAAAATGAATATAAATTATTCAATGTATGAAAGAACAAATTTAACTGGTCAAAAATTCATATTTGAGTAATATATTCCTCTTTTTTTAATATCATCAATACTTAATAGATCAAAAATTTATGAAGTATAAATACTCTAATTTGATATTTTGAAACAAATATTTATAATAGGCGGAGGGTTGAATATAATATATTATATGATAAAATGAGTTATGATCCTTATAACTATTTGAATATTTATATTTAATTTCATATCATTATTTTTTAAATTCATAATTTTACATACTACAATAAAAAATTTAAAAATTTTAATTTGGAACATTTTGAAAAGTTTAATTTAATATATTAAAGAATATCATAAATATTTAATAGATAAAAAAATTATAAATACATTAATTTGATTTCTAAAAAGATATGTTTAAAATATTTATAGTAGGCGGCGAGTTAAATGTAATGTATTATATGGTAGAAAGTTATGATCCTTCTAACAGACGGCATTTCAAGATTTTATGATGAGATGAGTTAAATAAGGTTTGACACTTCTAAATATTTGAAAATTTGATTCTGCAAGCAATTTTTGAAAATAATAAATAATAGATTGTACCTCAATATTTTTACAGGGAATGTAAAATGAAAATATAGAATCCACACACGGATTGAATTTGGTATTTTTATATACCTAATATATGTTCATAACATATTTGATTATGTAAATAATTGGTAAATTCCGTAATTAGCTCAAACAAATCTCTATTTCAACAACCAATGAATCAGAATTTGAAAAATTAATTTCCTAAATTAATTCAAATAATAGCTAATTTTCTTAAGTAATTCAAAATAATCTACGTTTTAGATGCGATTCATTTATTATATTTTGATTTTTTATCTATATGCACTCTCATTTTGTGGTTGTTAACATAAATTAATTCATTGTCCAAACAATATTAATTTTTTTTAAAAATAATCTTATTTTCCGTTTTCATATCTTAAAAAAAAATCAATAATTGAATAATATAGAAAAAAGAAAATATATTCATTCTAATATTATATATAGAGACTCACATACTATTATAATATATCACAACTTTATTTTAAAACATAAAAAATTATAAATTTTGTAATAAATGAAATTCAACTCGTACTGTAGTACAGGTGATGATCTAGTATATATAAATATATATATATATATATTGTTCTTGCATCCAGGAAAAAAAATTCATGAGTCCGCTAGACCAACACAGGCATACTAGACGAGTAAAAAAAAGTAACACATTGCTTCAAACCCCAATTATTAGTTTTGTGTCAAATATTATGTGTTCTTGTTTTAAATAATATAATGATATCAAATTACATAAATTAGCTATTTAATTAGTATTTATTTTCCATTTTGCCTTAGGCCCCATTGCTATATCCGGCTCTGATGTAGAAGTTGAATATGCCCCACCTTATAATGGTAAGCTTCTTATACATCTTATACAGAAGTTGTGGTTTTTAATAAGCCTAAAATTGTTCATTCTTGATGGATTTGTTGATTTATTTTTCAGTCAACAACCATAATCCTTATTTAATAGTTTTCTTTGTTCACTAATAGTTTCCTTTTTCGATACCATTTTTGTGCAATATCTTTAGGGAGAGAGGATGATATTATCGTAATCACAATCCACAATCCATGGGATCTTTAATCATCGTAAAGGTGTAAGTGTAAAAGTGAAGTTTTTATTAATTTGAAGGATAGGGGAGAGTACAAAGACGCTAAGACATAACATGCAGCAAGAAGAAAAATGAAAAACGACAAAGTACCATGAGATTGACGAAAGAAGAGAAGCAACATAGTTGGATCAGTTCTTGCGAAGCACAGTGAGATATTGCATTCCGCGTTTGGCATTATGGAGGCGAGAAATCTGTTCGCATGCCTTGACCTTGACAAGCTCAAATGCTTTCCTCATGACTTCGATTCCAAAATATGCGGAAACGAAAGCACCATAGAAGGCCTGAAAGAAATAACCAATGTCTTGGGGTCTAGCGGAAACTCATTCTTAGAGTGAATGATATATTCGAAAGCCTCAATTGTGAACTTCACATTCTCCTCAATGATTTGCCTTATCTTGCCTTGTTCTGCAAAAAAATAAAAGTTGTACTAGAAAAATCATTAAAATTGACATCTATCTTGTGAAAATATAGATGTTTATGTTTCACCAAAAAAAAAATGAAAATATTAGTTGTCAAATTAACACTGCTACCACAATTTCTAAAAAACTTTTCATTTCTACCAGCTATCCTTCTACTTTTTCAAATGTACCACATTCGTTATGTAAAAAGACGAAACTGTTATTCCTTTTACTCTTCATGTAATTCTCTCTCCTCATCATTAACTGTGCACATTTAACTCAATCTATTTCGGAGACAATTGGATCTAAAATTTGGGGACAACAGGATCTGATGGTTGTCCATCGTCAGATAGTGTGGTTTTACCCGCAAGTGATTTTGATTTACTCTTGGGAGACTTTATTCACTCTGTTACTCTATATAATCATATTTTGTCCCCGATTTTACATTCAATATGTAATCTTGTATTACGAGAATGATACTAATGAAATAATCAACATTCTGCAAATTCGGAGACAACTGGATCTGATAGTTGTCCATCGCTATATGATGTGGTTTTACCCACTAGAGATCTGGACTTACTCTTGTAGGACTTCATTCACTCTATTTCGTAATTATTTTCCATTGGTAAATATGAACTGCATTTAATGCATCGATTTTATCCTTCTGACACAAAGTTGTCTTTTTTTTTTCGGACACAAAGTTGTCATCCTCTCTCAAACAAAATTGTCCTTCTTTTCTGACACAAAACTAAATATTTTTAGGGGCAAATCGTCTTTTTCCTACCACACTATCACACAAATGTAGTAGATTTGAAATTAAATAAGCAAAAGTGGTAGAATTGGAAAGAATTTGGTGGAAAGTGATAGAGTTGATCAAATTTCTTTTTATAATCAAGATAAATATATTGAAATATAGATAACAATATAATTTAAATTATACTAAAAAAATCATTAATTGTGCTAGAAAATCATTCAACTATTTTGGTCAAAGTTATTATTCTTGCCAATTACCCAA
The DNA here is from genome assembly GCF_000004255.2 of Arabidopsis lyrata subsp. lyrata. Taxonomy (NCBI): domain Eukaryota; kingdom Viridiplantae; phylum Streptophyta; class Magnoliopsida; order Brassicales; family Brassicaceae; genus Arabidopsis; species Arabidopsis lyrata. The sequence goes on from NW_003302554.1 coordinate 11,610,089, forward strand.
CAAAAATGAAGTATACCAATTGTATACTAAGTCTTATGCCTTTAGACTTTTAGTGTTGACTGTGGACTCTTATCTGATAGGCTCAAAGAAAAACAATGTCGGTCAAAGAAAATACGTTTCCCAAGAAAACAAAAGTGTGTTAAACTGTCGAAGTTGGATGTTTTATTTATTTAGAGCCTATTATTGGCCAATCTAAAAAATGAACATATGGGATAACGTTATACGATCCATATATATCATTCAGCAATAGCACTCGTTATTATTAGTATATGCGTAAATTGAAGTTTTATTCACTTGTATAATAGGGGAGATCATACAAAGACACTAAGACAAAACAGCAAGAAGAAAAAGACGACAATGCACCATGAGATCGACGAAAGAAGAGAAGCAACAATGGAGGAAATCACATTATCAATATATTTCGATCACGGATTAGTTCTTGCGAAGCACGATGAGGTACTGCATTCCGTCTTTGGCATTATGTAGGCGAGAAATCTGTTCGCGTGCCTTGACCTCCACAAGCTCAAAGGCTTTCCTCATGACTTCGACTCCAAAATGTGCGGAAATGAAAGCACCATAGAAGGCCTTGAAAGAGATGGCCAATGTCTTGGGGTCTAGCGGAAACTCATTCTTAGAGTGAATGATATCCTCGAAAAGCTCGATTGTGAACTTCCCATTCTCTTCAATGATTTGCCTTATCTCGCCTTGCTCTGCAAAGTAAATTGAGGTTTTGAATGTGTCCACCTTTTCTTGCTCGGTGACACCCTTTATAAATCAAAAAGAGATAATGCTAGTTAGTACTTAATACTTATGCAAATTGTAGGTAATACTATAAAGATCAAATTATGTACCTGTTGAGCAAGATCAATAAGTGATTCTCCAATAAAATCCATGACAGTTCCTTTAGGGGTCTCGGACATCTTAACTCCGTCTCTTAGACAAGATCCTAAAAGCAACATCAATCCCCCGGGTACGAGCTCTTCAGCTCTAGCATCCAAAAGAATTTTGGTGTCAATAGAGTACTGATCAAGGTACGCTTTCTTGACAGCTGGGTTGAACCCGGTGCATTGCATGTCTTTGTTCCACAAGGGAGAGTCGCGATCCATGATTCCTTTGGGGATTTTGGAAGTGAAATGGAATGCATAACTCATGACTCCGATGTGGAAACTCTCCTTCGGAAGAACACGTTCAAAGAAGGAACCAGGAACCCCAGCGCTAAAGTATTTTCTCCCTGGAGGAAGTGTCTGGAAGAGAGTGTTGAAATCGTTCAGGCTGAAGTCGTTGAATAGGACTTGGAACTCGATGTTATCATCGGGGTTTTGTCCGGTTTCTCTACGGTACTTTTCTTCTACCGCATCTATTATGTTTTGAACTGCCACAAAAGTGTTAGGTCCACTCGCACAACCGAAATCCGCTACAATGAAGCGATTCGAAATCAAGTCTAGGTCGAGATTGGCTGAGATAGCCTCGGTCATCTTGTCTTTTGTAGCTTCCAACAACGCTCTCTGTATATAGAAAAGGAGACTGTTAAATACAAACATCATAGGAATTCAAAACCTAGCTAAGTACTAATGCAAATCATTTAGATATGAACCTGATACGAGGACTGTTGGTTGTAACTCTCAGGACCATCTCCTCCAATCATGATCCAATCTGGAGTAGTAGTCATGATATCTCTCTCTCTCTTTTTCTCAAACTTCTTTTCTTGTTTAATACTTTGGTTTATGATGAGAGTAGTGATAATCCATGGACCTCTCTATGCTTATTTATATAGTAATATTCATTGTCCTTAAAAAGACATGTGGAAATTCGTCCAAAAAAGCAGCTTATTTTATTATATAAAGGTTGAATGCGTTCAACATAACGCTTCATGTACGACAACGTATAACTTACGGCATTGTGGCAGATGTAAAATGTTAAAATAATTCTATGACCACTATGATTTTAAAACATAAATAAAGTTTAGAAAATTGAAGTATAAGATTAAATATAAAATGTTTCAGTAAAATCTTATTTTAAGCCCATTAATAAACTAGAGACTAGCTATAATATTTTATGTAGTTTTAAAATTATTAATTTAGTGATATATAAATTGACTCAAAATTTAATTTAGAACCGGATAAAGGTTTTGATTTATCAAAATTAACTTGTAGAATATTTACACTCTAGGAGATTTTTCAATGTAACAGGCGAGATCATAGCCGTCAAAGAAGATTTCTTTATCTAGACCAACACGAAATAATTCACATTAAGAAGGGTCGATGTGTTTGTGATGGTGAGAGATTCGGTGACGGCCCAAGAATATGAGATGGCCGATTTTGAAAATAGTTTAATAAAAATATTATTTATTAATTTTGGTTTATATGTTAGGTGAATAATATTTTTCTAGTATTTTTAAAAGATTTTATAAACTTAAGTTTATTATTCCATGTCTAAAAACTACTTTTGTGAGTTAATAATGTAAATGCAGAAGAAATATTATTATTACATACTCTTGGTTCTTATTTCAAAGTTGGACTATAAACAGTAACAGGTATTTTTTAACTATATAGTTATTCAACTTTAAATTAAATATTATATAGTTGGTCTTATGTTTGACAATTCAGAAATAGAGTTTGGAGGGAAGTTGATGTTGTGTTTTATATTGTGGAGAACAAATCTATTTTTGCTTACATCTTTTGTTCAGTTTTTAAAGTGTGTTTGATCAATCGAGTTTGTTCAGCTTCAGTCAGTGCTACCACCGAGCTATTTGCAACAAGCACTATTTTTAGGTGTTAATCATTTTTGTGTCAACTTTTCAGTTAAAATTTCTCTTAATTAAAATTTGAAGTAAATAAAATTTGAGTTGTTGATTTATATATGATTAGGATTTAACCCGCGGTATACTGCGAAGCAAAATTGTATTTTCTATAATAATTCATAATTTATTGGAGTTTTAAATTCATACTATAAAAAAATATTTCTCATTTAATTATTTTATATTATAGTTAATATAGTTGAAATATAGAAATATTTTTTTCAGTTGTTGTATTTGTTACTTAATTGTGTAAATTTGTATTGATGTACTTAGAAGATTTGTAGGTGTAAAAATGATATAGTGTTATTGGCAAGCATTTATAATCATCGACTATTATAATGGTTTGATATTATTTTGTATTAAAAAATTTCACCTCGCGGTACATTGCAGGTCGATTTTTTTAAACTAAATTTTTTAAATTTTAAGTTATATTTCTTTTGTTAATATTGTTTGGTTTGTTTAATAAGATTATATAATTATATTTTTATTTTTAATTTTAGGATTCACTCGTGGTATACCATCTCGTATTAATATCGATCCAAACCCGTCACACCATATAACCCGTCCCGTGAAATTAAACATCATTTAGTTATTTTTCTTTTTAATAATATTTTTATTTAAAAGACATATGATTCGAGTCAATTTAAAAGTTTGCTTTAGATGATTATCATAATATATATATACAAATATTATAAACTTTTTATAGAATTTAAATATTATAAATACTCTAAACGTTTTATAAAGTTTAAATATTTATAATATTTTGAAATTTTTTAAGAGTTTTAATTCCTTAAAATAAAAAACTAGAGTAAACCGGATAAAAATTTCAATTTTGGACGTTTGATAAATCAAGCTTCCTGCTCATTTGTTTTCAGAACAATTTTGGTCCTTTTTATAGTATAATTCTGAACCATTGGTCAATTTTTTAAGCAATGTGGAACATTGTAGACATATTTGTTTTCTTTATTGATTGAGTAATATATGTCCGTTTTTAAAATTTTAAATCATATTTTATGCAGAAAAAATCTATTATTTTATTAATTATATGTATTTGATATAAATCTAAAATAAATTAAATATAAGTTCATATAAAAGTGAAAGAAGAATCATATATTAATATTTAAATTAGGTAGAGATGTTTTAGAGAATTAACAATTAATCGTATGTAGAAACAAAACCAGTTTGTTATCATATTTGGAAGCCACGGTTTTTAAAAGATTTTTTCGAAGAATAATTTGTAATATTAATTAATATATAAACATTTATGACAATGACATTCTCTTGTAAATAAGTGTCAATTCAGGATTTATTTCATATTTGTACTTCGAAAATGTATATATAGATTTGTTTATATATGTCCAGATCTTGTTGGTGGATAGATGACATCAAGACTATTGTTGGAAGTGGTTTAGCATCCGACTATCTCGATTTAAATCAAGAATAAACCAAATAGCTCACGAACTCGGTCCAATCGTGAGACCGATTTTATGGCACAAAGCCCGATTAGCTCAACGGAATTAATTCCAAAACCGACTTGCACAAGAATATAGAAAGATTAACCCGAATCTATCTGAATATTCATGCAGTCAGGAAAAAGAAAGATTCTCTTCCGAAGAATAACAAAAAATAAAATATCCGAAAACCCAGGTACCCTCGATATAAATAGCAAGATATATTGGAGATTGAGCAAAGGATCGAAAAGACATACCTCAAGAACCCGAGACACTTTACTTGCTGAAAAAGTCTAACTTGTTCTTTAAGCTTGTTAGAAAGCTCTTGTAATATCATCGAGTTTGTTCTTTACACCAATAAAAGAAATATGCTTTCTTGTCATCCTTAATTCTCCGGTTTACCAGTGCGGGTTTTACGCACACAACTATTATAACGGTACGATTCATAACAATACAAAATGGAGAGTACGGTAATTAATGGTTTTAAAATAAGTTCAATCGAAACTCTATTTTATTATTGTAAAACCCAAAACAATTTAGGTGTTTTTTGTTTGTATTGAAAGCGTTTAAATGTGACTAAACTGCGAGGTGCAAGAGTTTTCTTGAGACACTTTAAAATTGAAGGGAATCGTTCTAACCTAGAGTAAAAAGGAGACTACACACCTCAAACGGGAGCCACTAATCCACTACAACTTGTTTACCATTAGTTTACTATCTCTACATGATTTTTAGATATAAAAAAATTTCTTTCAACATTGAATTCTCTAATAATAAGAGTTATCATTCGTCACAACATGTAGCACATCCAACACCAAAAAATGCAATTTTTTCCCTTCAATTTTGATAACGCCGTCATTCCAATCATCTTCTCGACGCCCAAAGTTAATTAGATTCTTTTTAAAATTAAATTTAAATTGCAGACCCATACTCAATTCCCCCATAGTATGTCATGAATCGTCATTTCACAAGATTTTCAAGGTTAAAAACATTTTACCCCAAGAGAGAATTCTTACTTGTTATGTGATTTATTGGGTAATCCCTAAATCATATGACCAATGATTCTTTACTATCTCTTTTAGTTTATACTTTAGAACTTCTTATTTCTAACCATTCAGATTATATATGTTTTACTAGATTTTAACCCGCGGTACACCGCTGGATGATTTAATTTTAAAATTAGTATAAAAATATTTTAGAAATTGTATCTCCTTATAACATATTTATTTCTATTATAGTTTACAATTGTTATTAAGTAACGGTATACCACGAGTCCACGAGACAATTATTAATAAACTGAGGATTTAACCCGTATTAAAGCGGTATATAAATATTGATTCAAATTCGTCCGCCATATAAATCTTTTCCGAAATATAACCGAGGTTCCGTAATTTTTTAACCCGTCCCGTGATTTTTTTAATTTTAAAATTTAATGATTATTTATTATATATAAAAGTTTACAAATCATATCATCTTGGTTTTATACAATCTTTTCTAAATGAGACTGATTTAATATGTCTAATATTTGTAGTATTTAAAAAATAAGAATTTAATCCGTATTGAAGCGGCAGATTAATGATGTTTTAATCTTTTTATTATTGTTGATTCAAAAACCCGTCCTGCCAAACCCGTCCGGCCAAAAAAGCTCATTTAATTTATTAATGTTCTTATTTATGATATGATTCTGAATCATTGTCTAAATATTTTAATCTATGTAGAACGTTGAACACACATTTTCGTCAATTGGATAATATATGTCCGTTTTAAAAATTTCGAATCACAGTATATGCAGAAAAAAATTGATTTTTTTTAACTTTATGTATTATATGATGATTCAAAACAATTAAAAACAAATCAAACAAAGATGATATGAGAATCGTAATTATAAATCTTAATCAAATCTTCTAAATATCTAAATTATTATATATAGAATATCCAGTGTATGAGTTGGGTTAGATATAACCCGATCCAACAAAACTTTTTGTGAAGGATTTTTGAAACGGGTCAAATATCCAAATAACCCGGAAGCATTTTACCCATCCGTCACCAAAGTGACTGCAAAAATATTAGTATAGATGTATCAAACTTTTCTCACAAGCTTCCAAAAAAACACAAATGTTTTGGGAGGTATTGGTTTTTTTGTTTTTTAAAGCTTTATTGTCAAGGAGCAAATCATATATAAAACCACACATCTATTGGTCATATCCTTTGATTAAAAGTCTAATGATATATGTATTTGTAGTAAAATATTTCATGATCTTGTTTTTAATATTTTCAATTCATTATATTAATCATTATATTTTGATATTTAATAATCATTTATCTATAATGAATTTTAAAGTTTAGTTTAGGTTTACTCCCTCTGTTCTCTTTTATAAAATGTTTTAAAAAAATTTTTGGTTCTACTTTTATTTCATCGTTTTAAAGTTTCTATCCAAGATTTATACATAGCTAATATTTAAGTTAAATTGTATATCTTTTTTATTATCACCGGATATATTATTATGTGTAAATTTGGAAAAATACCTTCTTTATGAGTTCTTGTTTGAAAAATACCCTATCCTTTTTCTCTTTTAAAAACTATTTTAATATATAAAATTACTAAAATAGTCTCACTAATTTAGTAATAATTATAAAGAATTTATACTTAAAACAGAATATATATTAAGTTAATTTTTAATATATAAAATTACTAAAATAGTCTCCATATTATCATTTGAAGTGTATATTTTTATCCTGTTAATAAAAAATTTGTATATTGTAGTATATTTTTCCTAAATTTGTTTTAATTAAATTATTTAAATGTTTTATATTAAAAACAGATATCTGTTTCTAAAAAATCTTTATAATAAAAATGTAATTATTTTAATAGTTTTGAAATATTTAAAAATTGAAAAGATTGGAAGTTTGAAAGTTTCTCATTTTGAAAGTCTGACTCTATCACATAAAAAGTTTAATATTTCTGATTTCAAAGTCTCTGGTCTCAAATAGCGCTTATAAATAACTAATTCTTTCTAAGGTAGGCTATTGCATATATACAACTATAATTAAGATATTTGTCCCTTTAAGTGACTTAAAATAAAAATATGTGACTCTACTTTATTAACCCCATTTTTACGTTTACATGACGCTTTATGATTGCAATAGAATTATTTGTATGCATCAATGGTTATGTAGCTGATCGCTTACTTAGCTTCTTTGTTTTTTTTTTTAATAGGACTCATTCATACGAAATGACCATCACGTAACCTTGCATTTTTCGCATAATTTTTTCAAAGATAATATCCGACAAGAACCAGCATTCGACTCGTTGAGAAGGAAGAAGATAGTAGTTGGGACTGATAGAGGACCAGTGTACCTTCATGACCCTGAGCAAGGTGATCTAAAGATCTATAAGTGTTGGGGATTCTATTGGATGAGGACTTTGAGACAGTTGATGAGGATTTCGGGTTAGCCATGCTCAGAGCCGTCCCTAGTATTTATTTAATAGGCTGCAAGCACGGAAAAAAATTTGGGCCTATTTTAGTGAATAAAAAAAAAATAATAATAAATAAGAAAAATGAAAGGAGATGGATTCGAACCATTGACACATCAAGGAAACACATAACCTTTTACCAAAAAAAAAAGGAAGCACATAACCAACGGTAGAAATTTTATTTATAGTAAATGAAGCCGCAAGCATGGGCTTGGCCCGCTTGTACTCATGGCCGGCTCTGGCCATGCTTCTATACTTAAGTTTTTAGTGATTCCAAACCAATTAAAGAAAAGTCAATCTTTTTTTCTTTTTGGTCAATTATAATTAAGTAAATCTAACTATTCTTTTGATATTTATTAAGAGAGAGACGAAATGAAGTGTATTTTCTCATTAAACTTAGAATGAATGTACATGTGAGTATTTATACAAGTATAATCTCTAACTAACTATACAAGTATAGGTGTATAAAGTGTATATATCTAATACACCCCCCTCAAGCCTCTGAAAGTTAACCAGGAGTTGGATGAAAGAGGCTTGAAGTTGACATGCGATCAAGAATGTAGTGAAAAGGTCCTGGATGAAGCGCTTTCGTCAAGATATCAGCATGTTGATTCTGACTTGAGACATGAAAGAGCTTCATGAAACCATTCTTGACCTGATCTCAGACTGTATGGCAATCGATCTTTATATGTTTAGTCCTCTTGTGAAACACCGGGTTAGTAGCTATATGGATGGCTGATTTGTTGTCACCAATTTAGCAGAAGTAGTAACAGTGACTTTCAAATCTTTGAGAAGCTGACTTAACCAAGGAAGTTCACGAGTAGCAAGTGCGATACTCCGATATTCAGATTCAATATTGCTGCGACTGACAGTTTTTTGTTTCTTGGACTTCCAGATGATCAGAGATTTGCCCAGATAAACACAAAAACCAGTGATTGAACGCCGTAAATCTGGACAAGTTCCTCAATCTGCATCTGCAAATGCATTGAGACACAACTCTGAATCTGCTGCAAAAAATAAACCTTGACCTGGATTTGCCTAGATATAACGCAGAACATGATGAGCAGCTGCAAGATGAATGTCAGTAGGACATGAGAGAAACTGGCTCAGCTTGTTCACTGCAAACGTGATATCAGGCCTAGTAATAGTGAGATACAACAGACGACCAATAAGCTCTCTGTACGGACTTGCATTATCCAATAAAGTCCCTGAATCTTTGCTCAAATGCATAGTTGGATCCATAGGGACAGAGCATGGTTTACAAGCTAGCATTCCCACAGCTGCAAGTATATCCAATGCATACTTTCTCTGGCAAACAGAAATACCAGTAGAGTTTCTTGCAATTTCAAGTCCTAAGAAATACTTTGGAACTCCCATGTCTTTGATTTTGAAAGCACTATGAAGAGCTGACTTGAGAAGCTGTAAATCATCATCACTGTTTGAAGCAATCAAGATATCATCAACATATACTAATAGGGCAGTAAATGAAGAACCTGATTGTTTAACAAACAATGTATTGTCGCCTAGAGATTGAGTGAACCCAGCTTTGAGAATAACTGAGGAGAAATAGTGATACCACTGACGAGAAGCTTGCTTCAATCCATATAAGGATTTATGCAATCGACAAACCGGATTAGGTGGCAAGACTCCATCCGCAGGTGTATAACCAAGTGGTAGACTCATGAAGATCTCTTCATCTAAGTCACCATGCAGAAAACATTGGTGACATCCATTTGTGTCAGATACCATCCATGAACTGCAGCCAATCCTAAGACAAGCTTAACACTAGCAAGTTTAGCAACAGATGAAAAAATGTCTATATAATCCACACCCTCTTGCTGAGTATATCTTTTGGCTATTAAACGAGCCTTGTATCTTTCAATTGATCCATCAGGATTTTATTTGATGGTATAAACCCATCTACAACCTATGACATGCTTACCAAGTGGCAAGGACTCAATACTCCAAGTACCCTTTTGTTCAAGAGCAGAAATTTCCACATCCATTGCTTTTGGAAAATGTGGATGTGCCATAACTTGCTGAAAATTTTGTGGTTCAGTTTCAAGAGAGCAAGAAAGAACAAAGGACTGATAAGAAGGATTAAGTTTTGAGTAAGTAAGAACAGAAGAAAGAGGATAGGAAACATGAAGAGAAGAAGAAGAAGAAGAAGAAGAAGAAGGTATATCAGAAATTTTTGTGTCCGAAATTTGTGTTTGAGAAATTTGTAAAAGATTGCAATGATAATAAGATAAGTAACCTGGACCCTTTGCTTGACGTTTTGGCCTGACAATGGGTAGATCCACCTATCATGTGTCAGCTGAAACAGTCTCTAGTGATAATAGTAAGACACTAGAGCGTGATGCAGATGAAGGTGATGCATGATCATGAACAGGTGCATCATTGTCAAGTAAGGTTCTATGATATCAATGGCTACAAGAATTGAAAGTGGTAAAATTGTTTTGCAAAACAAATCGTCAACAGATGAAGAAGATTGAATTTTCTTGAATGGAAAAATATTTTCATAGAAAATGACATTTCTTGATATGGAAACTTCATTTGTATCTAAATGCAAGACCTTATATCCTTTATATCCCGATAGATAACCTAGAAAAACATAAGAATTAGATCTAGGTGTAAATTTTGTTCTATCTTTAACAAGAGTAGAAACATAGCAAAAGCATCCAAAGGATTTTTAAAAAGAGTAATAATCAGGCTGTTTATGATATAGTTTCTCATATGGAGAAATCTTATCTAAAACCAAGGAAAATGTTCGATTAAAAAGGAAGACAGCAGTTTGTACACAGTCACTCCAATACATTAAGGGAAGATTAGATTGAAACAAGAGAGCACGAGCTACATTTAAAAGTTGTTGATGCTTGCATTCTACAACAGAATTTTGTTGTGGTATATATGCACATGAGTAATGGTTAATTATCCATGATCTTTAACCAATTGTGTAAAAGCTACCTAAGGTGCATTATCACTACGAATAGCCTTGATAACAGAATTAAATTGAGTATGTATATGTTTTATAAAAGCATAAAAAATAGTAGCAACATCACTTTTATTTCTTAACATGTAAAGCCATGTAACTCTGGTACAATAGTCAACAATTGTAAGGAAATACTTGTAGCAAGGAACTAACAACCAAAATCCTCTTCAACCCTTAAAGAGTTTTGGGTATACAATGCTGATTCTGAAACCAACGCACAGCAGGAGAATCAATGTCCACAACCAAATCTCCAAGTTTTTCACAGCTCCTACATTCAAAATGATAATCTTAGTGTGAACACGAACCTAGAAAAGAACAAATATGGGATCGGCACATAAAGCACTTCTTATTGAACTTAACTGGGGGTCAGCAGAATACAAATAGATTCAAATGCTGATCGGCTAAATACAATGATAGGACGCACGTAAGGTATTGGCAGCATTCGCTATCCAGTGGGCCGACTCTTTGACAGGCTGTTCGCCCAACGGGCCTGGAGTTCTTCTGAGTGGGCGGTTCGGCGTTGACTGCCCAGTCAACGTTTTCAAGGAAGATAATGTTTCCTTAATGGTCCGGCTCAAATGTTAGGAGGGCGAAGCCCATATCCAAAAGTTAGTCCCCCCTCCAGTCAATTTGAACGAGTTTCTTTAGCCGTGGGATGATGAAGTCGAGCCTATCGACGTTGGCAAGACTGTGATCACGCCTCAGATTCTTCTGGACATGGTTGACTTTTGTCGACCTGCTCACGAGCTTTAATTTGCCATTCCTGGGCTAGCCGATCGTCCTATGAAATGTTCCAAGGGTTATATATGCCTGATTGAGGTGTTCTTTACTAAGTTTAATCTTCGCTTCCCTCTCCTGGACTTGTTTATGCAATATTGTTGGAATCGTCAATAGGCGTTCTCCTAGTTTATAGCTGCGAAGATATAGAATATGGTTGCTTTGAAGATGCGTGCCGAGCAGTATGGAGTAAAACTAACCGCTCACTTCTTTGAGGAGGTGACCACATTCTCGCAGGTTGCAGACCATCCCGACATGTATTATACGAGCGGAGTTCCTAAAATCGTTTATAATGCTCCTTCCAAGACTCATAAGTAGATGGATCAGTACTTCTATGTGAAGGTTAACGAACACGTTTAGAGGATCTTTCTATTCGTTATAAGACTGAATGGAACCTTCATCCTAGGAATAGTCGGTAGGTGAGCTTCGCGTCCGAAGTCGTTTGAAAATTCCTTTGTTGCTGATTGCTTTCTTTGTTTTGGTTATTTTGTTTTGTAGAGCCCGTCGCTAAGATCCTTCAGGACCTTCCAGAGAACTTTACGCGAGATCGGGACCGTCTTAGAAAGCAAGACTCTATTGACTGGAAGCTGGTTCCTCAGTTGAAGCAGAAAGAAACTTCAAAAGGTAAAGAACCTTCGAAAGGTATTAGACTTTTTTTTCTTCATCCGTTTGTGTGCGGCAAAAGAAACCTCTTCTAACTTCATGTCGTTGAATTGTTCATTGTCTCCGATAAACTTAGCGACGCCCTTGAAACACTTTAGTCTCTTTCGTTTAGGAGCTTTTGTTTCCAAATAAACATCATATTTCTCGCTGCTTCGACTAACAACCAAAATCTTCTTCAACCCTTAAGGGGTTTTGGGTTTACCATGCCGATTCTGAAACCAACGCACAGCAGGGGAATCAATGTCCACAATCACATCTCCAGGTTCTTCACAGCTCCTGCATTCAAAATGATGATCGGAGCCTGAACACGAACCTAGAAGAGAACAAATATGGGATCAGAACAAAAAGCACTTCTTATTGAACTTAACCGGGGGTCAGCAGAATACAAATAGATTCAAATACCGATCCGCTAAATACAATGATAGGACGATCTAACTAGTTGAACTATCAAGCCTAGTTAATTACAGGTCCCAGTTTATAGCTGCGAAGATATGGAATATGGTTGCTTTGAAGATGGTGCGGAGAAGTGTGGAGTAAAACTAACTG
>NW_003302554.1:11624480-11643293 GCF_000004255.2 Arabidopsis lyrata subsp. lyrata
TTTAGTCTCTTTCGTTTAGGAGCTTCTGTTTCGTAATAAACATCGGCTTTCTCGCCGCTTCGTCTAACAACCAAAATCCTCTTCAACCCTTAAGGGGTTTTGGGTATACCATGCCGATTCTGAAACCAACGCACAGCAGGGGAATCAATGTCCACAACCACATCTCCATGTTTTTCACAGCTCAGCTGCATTCAAAATGATGATCGTAGCCTGAACACGAACCTAGAAAAGAACAAATATGGGATCGGAACAAAAAGCACTTCTTATTGAACTTAACCGGGGTCAGCAGAATACAAATAGATTCAAATGCTGATCGGCTAAATACAATGATAGGACGCACGTGCGGTATTGGCCCCTGGATACTTATCTATATAGGTCATCCCTCAAAGAACATCGGTGTATTTGTCTTTGGCATATTACTCTTTCAGCTCACTACATAGAAATGGTGTATTTCAACTTTAACAAATGTGTGTACGTTAGTTTTTATACTACAACAAAAATACCATGATTTTTTCAACATCAACGCTAAAAGTATTCAGTTAAACCATCCAAACTAATGGAAACAAGCTTAAAACTATATTGACCTAAATAGAGTTAGTAAACGATTTATTTATGTTGATTCAAACGATACGATATCTTTAACCAAATGACGTCTTTTTGGTCATTTGAGTCTCTTTTTTTACTATCATCATTTTATTTTTACAAGTCAATGACAGATATTGTTCTTAAACAATATTTAGTGGTAATTATTCAGTTTGTGCTTAAGTTATCGTCGAAAACGGTTAGAAAATTAATTGTAAACAAAAAATATCAACGATTTCGACACGAAAAGCAAAGTTTAAATCATGGACAAAAAATAATGAAATGGGGGAAAATGAATTTGTGAAATTTTTTGAGTAATTCTAGGTTGAGGAATGTTAAAATATCAAAATCTGATAAGGTGGATGAATGTGATAGAGTTGGCGATGAGTATCATTCTGGTTTTGAGAATGCTATAGATTTAACTTTTATAGTGGATTGTCTTATGCCATTCAAAAGGAAATGTAACTGTTTTTTTGTTGGTGATCCAATTTTTAATCATCAAATTTTCTAGGGTAAACTTGTCGGATTTTCTAATTGACATTAAGCATGATATTATTTCGATTGACCATATAGAAATAGTTACATAATTTTGCATTTAAAGAAAACTGATCTCTGACCTGTTCCATCAAAGCAACTTATTCTCTGACCTGTTACATGCACTACCACTTAGTTAATATGTAATCTTTATTTTTTTTTTTTTTTTTAAGTTATCTAGTGCAATTTCTCTAAGTTTTTTGAACTTAATAATACGTAAGTTTTTTGAATCCTCAAAAATAAGAAAACGTATTTAAGAAAAACAAAGAATTAATAAGCCTAATGATGATATCTTAAGCTCAGTGTGACATTGAATTCGTGAGATGGGCAACACACTTAAAAATCAAAGTGATATTGGTAGCTTGGTTTTGTCGGAATATTTTTTGCTAATTTAATTTTCTTGTAATTTTTTTTTGTCCAACTACTTTTCTTGTCATTTTTATACATTTATTTACATGAGTTTGTGGATATACAAAAGAGACGCTCGTTGACGTTATTTATTTGGGAGGTTAACGTTGGTTTTTAACTGACCTTATAATAATAAAATCAGTTCTTCAAATGACGTAATCTTTTTTTTTTTTCTAATATTCTTCATGTGACGTTTTTTTTTTCTGTTAAAATTCATCAAGTGACGTGTTAACGGCCGACAAGAAACTTTTACAAATGACGTGAAACATAAACTTATATATAGGTTAATCAACGTTAGTCCAATGCCACGCAATGAAAGCATTTACATGTATGCATATTGCTGATTTTATACTAATTTTTTATTATATAATATATTTTTTTTATCTTTAATAAACTATCTACAACGACATAAGAGCATGATTAAAGGGAGACTCTTAGAGAAATCTTAGGTTTTTGTTAACATTAAACTCAATATAATTTAATCTAAAATGTGCTTTAACTTTAAGAAATGTTCCTTAGCTAAGAAACGTTCTTTAGCTTTGGACCTTCAGGTACTTTAAATGATATCAATATTCTACATCGCTTTCCGGTTTTTTATGACATCTTAAAAGGGCGAGCACCAGCAGTAAATTATACAGTTAACGGAAACGAGTATAATTTAGGTTACTATCTTACGGATGGCATTTAACCTAAATGGGCTACCTTTATCCAATCTATTTCACTTCCACAAACGGATAAAGCATCTTTATTTGCAACCCATCAAGAAGCTTGCCGTAAAGATGTCGAGCGTGTTTTTGGAGTTTTACGAGCTCGATTTGCCATTGTTAAAAATCCGGCTCTTCTTTGGGATAAAATAAAAATAGGAAATATTATGCGAGCATGTATAATACTTCACAATATGATAGTAGAAGACGAACGAGATGGGTATACTCAGTTTGATACTACCGAATTCGAACAAGCGGAATCTGCAGGAAGTTCACGGGTGGATTTCACATATTCTACAGATATGCCTTCAAATTTCTTCGGAATGATGACCAATAGAGCTCGAGTTCGTGATCGAGGTATGCATCAACAATTGAAGAATGATTTGGTCGAGCATATATGGACAAAATATTCCAGAAATTAAGTTTAAAACATTTGTGCTTTATATTATTTATGTTATAAATTGTATCTCATGTATGTTTTAATTTTTTTAATTTGCAACAATTATTAAATTTTCTATAATTATAAATTTTATTTTTATATTAATATTTATTTTTCTAAGAACCACATGTTAAGAGCCTACCATTAATCACACAAAAATCTTAACTCAAAAATACTATCTCTTAACAATCACTTTTACAAATATATTACTTAAATATTGCTAAGAGTTCTTTCTAAGATACTACCAATAATCATGCTCTAAGGCACATAACTAACATTATTTTCTTTAATTTTTTTTTCTTACTAACAAAGTGTGTAATCGAGCAAGACAAGGTGGACTCTTTCAACATCACACTCTACATTGTAGAGGAAGGCGAGTTGAGGGCCTTGAGGCAAATCATAGAAGAGAACGGAAAGTTCACAATAAAGGCTTTCGAGGATATCATTCAGCCAAGTGGGGAGACGTTGGACCCCAAGATCTTGGCTGTCTACTTTAAGTGTGCCTTTAGAGGTATCCTATCCACACATTTTGGAGCCGAAACCATGAGGAAAGCCTTTGAGCTCGTTGAGTCCAAGGCACACCTAGAATTTTCTCGCCTCCAGAAAGCCAAACCCGCAATGCAATACCTCATATATCGTACTTCGTAAGAACTGAGATTATCCAAAATATAATGTAAATATTTGTTTCCTCCATGCATTGTTGCTTCTCTTCTTTCCTCTAGTGCTTTATCGTCTTTTTGTTGTTTTTGATGTTTTCTTAGCGTCTTTTTATTGTCCACAATCCCACAAATGAACCAATGTATGTTTATGGTTTATGATTAATCTTATACATATATGCAAGTGTCTGTTTATAAATTATATGGCTGATCACAAATGTCTGAGATTCTCTGAAGGATCAAGATTACAGAACATGTCGGTTTGTTGCCTAATTCCTTCTGGTTCGATCGGAAATCTCCAAATAGTGCACGTAGGTCAAAACGGGGTAAATTTATGTTCAACCGGATTGAAAAATTCATATTTTATTCTTGTGAACTCTTCTGAGGCTGATTCCACTTCGTGTGAACTAGGCCATGGGTCTTCTCAGTTAAGCTGAGCATGGTTGAGCCGGTAGTGTGAAATGGATCTCGGTCTCCACTATACGTTGTTGCTTGGTTTGCATGATGACCTCATCAAGAGATTACAAAGAGTCCAAACTAGAAAAAAGATTGGAGGTTAACACCTTACGTAACCGATAATATGCTTTACCTAAATACTTAAAATAGAGCCTATTTAATCCAAATCATTGTAATCAAACGTTGAAAGATAAGGATTAATTTTCATTTTTCCTCTTTCATCTTTCATTATTCAAACAAACAAAACCCGAAAGGTTTGGAATATTATAGACTACGAAAAAAATATGATATCCTATCAATTCTAGCTAGCTCCATGTTTGCGTCTCAAATGAGACCAGGAAAGAATGTTTTTCCACTACGCGTACATTATTGAAGCTTCAAAGTCCAAACTATTGTCTTATATTTTGACTCAACTTAAGCTCTTTCGATTGCACCAACCCCGATATTTTAGGAAGAACCAAGCATATATATTGACATTTATTGTCATATGGTTTATGAGCAACATTTTATATATATATATATATATATATATATATATATATATATATATATATATATATATCCCTTCTTTTGACTTCAGCAAATTAATTAATTAGCATATGAAATAACTTTTATGATATATCATTCAGCTTGTATATGTAAAAAAAACAATCAGCCATTTGTATGATTGAAGGAAGTACAAAGACATTATCACTACAACGATAAGAATATACAACGGAAGCACCATAAGAAGAAAGAATAAGAAGCAGTTTCTTTATCGGTTCTTGCCTTCTTGCGAATCACGAAAAATGATTGCATTCTAGATGTGAGGAAGGAAACTCTTCCTATGCTTTTGACTTTAAAGAATTTTCTCATGGCTTCTCCTTAGGAGTCCTCAAATTGTCCGCGGGCCCGCGGCTACCGATAATTCTGTCACTTGTAGCTATTCACAACATATTGATTACATGTTTATTTTATCTAGTCAAGAATTGACTTCAGATGACAATATGCTTTCAAGTTTTTATCTGTAGAGTTAGGTAGTAGCCGGTCGATGAGCAATTTGATATGATCACGAAACTTATATAGCTCGGGAGTAGTTAACGCCTGATTTAAAAACAATTATTTTCCTAATGAAGTTTCCAAAGGTTGGAACTAAAGCTTATTGATGATATTAATTTTCACATTTACAAAAACAAAATCAACGATAACAATACTAGTTGCCGATATAAAGGAAACCCGAATTGTCCTGAGAGGTGGCTAGTTAGAAGAGCATGTTGACTCTCCATTTCAAAACGTAGGTCCTCCTACTAAGTACAATCTGGATTTTATTCTATATTGACGTTTTGGTATTTTTATTAATTATGCTTAACCTCAATTCTTTATAAAAAAAAATTACCAGCACAATTATTATATATTTGACCAAAAATCGACATATCAAATAAAAATTCGATTTTAACGTTTTCATAGTTTGACTATCCTCGAAAATATGAAGAATTGATTATATTAATTTATGCGTTAGATAGATCCTAATATTCTATATCATTTACTTCAAGCTCTTCTTCTTTATGACTTTTTTTCCTTCGACGAAATGTTTTTTAGTTTGATATTATCTTCAATAACTATATACTAGATGATATCTCATGTTATATGCGATGATAACAAATTTTTTTAAAAAAAATTGGTCTACTCTTAGTGTAAATTAATTTCTCGACAGTTGTTGAAAAATTTATAAATACATGTGATAAATATTATCATATGTAAGAAGTTTATTATCACATGTATACTATTACTGTATTAGACTGTTTATTGTAATGTGAAAACGATTTATGTCTTAAAATAAATCCAAATTTATGTTTATGCAACATGGATGGTAGAAATCTAGTATAAAGTTGTCTAGTTTACCCTAGTTTTTCAAACATTAGATTTTACTAGATTCTCCAATGTGCATGTAAATTTCCAATGACATTAGATCAAATGTTAATTCTTAAAAAATCTCCCCTTTAAATATATATAGTAGCTAGATGTGAAACGAGTTCTATCAATATATGAATAACAATTCAAGTTCTCTCTTTTAATACTCCAACTTTGAAATAAGAAGCAAAAATAGAGTTATTCTCCAAATATAAAAGGGATTTCCAACTTTATGAAATTGAGTATATATTTGTTAATATTTAATAGCTTCCAATTTTGACAAATGTTAGATTACATACATCTGTGTGCCTTTTTATCTTTCATCTTTAAAACAAAATTTAACATTAAACTTTTTATCCTTTTCATCAAAAAAAAAAAACCAGAAATAATTTTTTTTAAGAAAGAGAAAAACATGAAGAGTTTTTTAAAAGACTTGTTTCTATCTTTTAAATCATTTGATTAGTTTAAAATGACAAATAATAATAATACATGTAAAAGACATAGCCAAAAAAATAAAGAAGACGAAAGACAGACATCAAACTATATTCTCCCTAGTGGACTCTTTTATATTAGCAACTATAAAAGAGCCCACAAGAGACATCCATGATATTCAAATATCAAACTCTATTCCCTTATGCACCACCAACTTTGCAAATGCTTTAATCGTTTCATATGTTACATTTTAACTTCTTGACAAAACTAGTTTAAGGTACAGTTCATTTGAGGGAAGAATTTTCAAACGAAAAATTAGTATAAACAAGCATAGATGCGTCCATAAACTCTCACAATTCTCATTACAAATTAAAGTACCAAACAAGAAAAGAAAAGTGAGAGAAAAGAAAGAGAGAATAATGTCTCCTACTCCAGAATGGGTCATGGTTGGAGGAGAAGGTCCTGAGAGTTACAAGCAGCATTCTTCGTATCAAGTTTACATATATAAATGATTTTAGAATTCTTAGCTAGAATGTGAATTACTAAGATGTGTTAACAGTCTTCTCTTTGATTGGGGTTTTATAGAGAGATTTGCTGAAAGCAGCAAAGGATAAAATAAACGCGGTGATCTCAGCAAACCTCAGCCTCGATTTGATTTCGAATCGGTTTAGTGTTGCGGATTTCGGTTGTGCGAGTGGACCTAACACTTTTGTGGCAGTCCAAAACATAATAGATGCCGTGGAAGAGAAGTATCTTAGAGAAACCGGACAAAACCCGTCAGATAACATCGAGTTCCAAGTCCTCTTCAACGACTTAAGCAATAACGATTTCAACACTCTCTTCCGAGCACTTCCTTCGGACAGGAGATACTACAGTGCTGGCGTTCCCGATTCCTTCTTCGACCGTGTTCTTCCTAAACAGAGTATCCACATAGGAGTCATGAATTACGCTTTTCAGTTCACCTCCAAAATCCCCAAAGGGATCTCCGACCGCAACTCTCCCCTGTGGAACAGAGACATACATTGCACTGGCTTCAACAACAAGGTCAAGAAGGCATATTTTGATCAGTACTCGCTCGACTCCAAGAATATCTATGAACGAGGTCGTTGCAAACTGTGTCTAACCATATTTCTTATGATCATAATTAGCTACTTTTTAGCTAGCCTTTATGAACTCATTAACTCATTATGCCGAGTTATTCACCTACTTTGCACAAGATAAATAAATATGACAAGGATAAATTCGTGGCAAGCTCATTATGCAGAGTTTGTCTTAATCCTCGTTTCCAATTCTAGGGTTTCTTTGGTTTGCCCAAAAAGTTACCATATTTATTAATTACTAGTTTCGAATTTCTATTTTTTTTTCTTTGTTATTTACATTAACTACAAAAAACTACCATTCAAATACATTTTATAGTATCGAGATTATATACGATTTTATAAATAATATTATTATAGATCTTGGGATAGAGATTATAGAAATTGTATAAATAACTAGAATTTAACATGCAGTATACCGCAATATAATTTGTTTTTCATATAATTATAATTTAACCAACTTAATTTGCCATGTTTAGCATTTTATTGATGGTATTAACAAAATAATGAAATGATGATTTATCCGTGTTGCAGCACCGAGTCAATAATATTTTAAACTTGCTCCGGTCCCGCCATATAATTATGTCCTATGATATTTTAAGCTTGTTAAAAGTGTAAAATTTTCATAATATTTTAAACTTTTAGATTGAATTTCAAAATTTATATATCTAGTATAGTTAAATGGTTCGACTTTTTTTTTTAATATAGATGCTTTTTAAGTTAAACTTCATATTCATTCAAATTTAGATCATTTTGGTCTTATTTATAATATGACTATGAACTATTGTCAAAAACATTTAGCTGATGTGGTTCCAAAATTCATTTAATTAAATGAGTTAGTTATAAAAAAATATCCCATTTAAATCTGTTTATCAAAAAATGTTAAATATGGTTAAATGGGTTAACCCAATTAGATTTATTTATTACATGGATTTTAACACAATCAAATGGGTACCTATTAGACCCATTTATGTTGATTATTTTCAATAAAAAATGATTAAAATTAAAATATTAATTAAATCAAATTTTTATTTTTGTCCCAAAAACAGAAAATTGTATTTTTCTGTACAAAAATTTAATACCGTTTTTCCGCCAAAACCACATTTTCAGCCACAAATGAGTAATGGGTCCGGATTCGGGTTTTGGGGTTTATGAATTTAATATCTAATAATAGGATAATTAAAAACATTCGGTTCAAATCCTTTCGGGTAGGCCTGGACGTTTTACCCGAATCCGAAGAACCGAACCGAACCCAATCCGAAAAAACCGACCCGAACCCGAACCTGAAATGTTAAAATATCCGGACGGGTCCTCAACTTCAAAACCCGAAAACCCGAACCCGAACAAGTACCCGAATATATCCGAAATATAAATACATAGTAATAATATATTAGTAATATATATATTTGTAATAATATAAGTGTCTAAAATATTGGAATTTGGAATATTTTTGCATATTTTAGCTATTTCTAAGTATATTCAAGTACAAAGTATTCATATTTTTGAATAATTTAGATATTTCGTGTAGTTTGAAAAGTTTCGTATGCAATTTTTTATTTTTGGATATTTTGGGTATACCCGAACCCGAATTACCCAACCCGAACCCGACCCGAATACCCGAACGCCCAGGCCTACTGTCGGGTTAGGGTACAAATTTCAGGATACTATAAATACCAGAAAAATGGGTATTCCATCGGTTCCCATTTTTCAGGTATTTTGTACCCAAAATAATGGGAAGCCAAAAAAAAATCTTTAAAACAGTAATAACGGGTTTCGAGTCTGGTTTTTTTTGCTCAAATCTATCAAACATGAGATCATAAGAAATAAAAAAAGAAAAACACATTGTAAATTCGTGTTATAACAAATGTTTTTTTTTTTGTCTCCAATACGTCCTTAAATATTTACTTGTAATATATATATATATATATATATATATATATATTCTGATATTGGGATTTTTCGAATTTTGTATGTACTGCAACCAATTAATCAAAAACCTCAATCTACTATACATTTTTGCAGCAGTTTTTGGGGTACCCAAATCGGGTCGGGTAATTACTAAGATTTTGACCCGGATTTTTGATTTTGACCCGACTAAATGACCCGCAAGTTTTGATTACGGATCCAAATAATGAAACTTTCCAAAAAAAAAGGCAAGAATTTCGGGTTAATAATATTGTATCCTACTAATAATACTTTCCAAAACAACAAAATCCTAACAATTACTATGATTGATTATTGCGTATATTCAACAGTTATTACTACATTATAAATCATTTAGTTTTCCTAAAAAAGGGTAAGAATATCAATTCAATATTCTCTCCACATTCAATATTTGTCAACTACTTCTAACCAAAAAGATATTATCCTTATTTGTTCACCGTATATGCCGATTTACATATTTTCTTAGATATCCAAACCGTGCTAATTAAGATTTCCTATGTAATCTATCCCAAAACCCTAATACCTGTCAAACCTCTATATATACTGTCTCATTTCCATTGCACCTCTCCACGCTTTACAACAATACCGAGTCAATCCACAGCTTCAAAACATAAACACTTACCAAGAAGAAATGGCTGCAGCAAGAGGTTTTCCAGAATATCGACTGATAATCCTGCTGGAATGATATGTCATAAAAGCATATTAAAAAGGTATGTTTACTTTACCTTTGTTTCATTTCATATTTGCTTTATGGTTTGCAAAACCCCCAGTAATAGTCAGACAAATGTATAAACAAGATTTTGTATTTTTGCAGTGCAGATTCAATGTAATTGTGACGCTAAAGGAAGAAACAAATTAGACTTTCAATTTCATCAATTGCATTCCATCGCAGCCATCCCTCAAACATTTTTCTACAATGGATCAAGTCACTGAAAGAACTCCAAAAAGATTCACCCCTAATAAGAATCAGACTCATTCAATTTAAAAACTCCTTTTCACTTACTCATTTCACAATATTTGTTAATGTTCATAAGAAATGTGTTATTCTTCTATAAAAAGACAGTTGAAAGACATACTCAATAAGCCGTATGAAAGAAAAGTGTAGGCTTAATTCTTTATTCTCCCATCTCAGAATCTATCTAAACAAACAAATCAGGCATTTGAAAATTGCTAAACGAGTTAGATTACCTCAAAAAGTTAGTTAAAGTTGGATTTGAGCAAGTGAATCTTCCTCTGACAATAATCTTTTCCATCATCCATTGTTTTCTACAAACACAAAAAAATACTTAGCTACACAAGAACAAGCCTAATAGAACAAGTTCATACATAATCCAATTCTCATTACCTCGACGAAGTAACCAGTGCCAATATCAACCAAAACCTTATCAGCTTCATCAAGTGTCCCAGGAACGTATAGAGAAGCAGTCAGTGGTACAAGCATCTTCTTACCTACAATTTTCAATTGTTTCAAATCATCATCCATCGTTGAAAATATCAATTTGAATAACGAGAGGTGAAATAAACAAAACCTTGAGGTCGAAGAGAGAGATCGTTGAGAGCTGCGGCGGCAGCATCAAGACGGACGGTGGCTGTACGGATGCTGTTAAGACTATTTTGAAGGAGATTCACTTCCAGATCTGCTTGCTCCTTTAACGCCTTCAGCTGATCGATTCCCATCTTCTCCATCTCTCCTCTCGATGATGACGACACCATTCTCTCTCTCTCTCTCTCTCACAGTCGCGTCCTCGAGTCTGCGAATCGCTCAATCTCTTTTGGTCGAAAGCTTGGAGACGAAGTGTGTGTGGCCCGTTAAGTGGAGTTCAGCGTCAGAGTTGAAGTCCTCAAGGCCCATGTTGGCCCATTTGAGCCGTTTTATAACTTTTTCGAGGCGTTAAATGATGATTAAATAAAATAGTGTATGTCATATTTTGATTAACATAACAAGATTTAATATCCATTTTCATTCAAATTTTATATTAATATTTTTAAAATTTCGCATTTAATCAGGTCGTTTTTTTATTCTGACCAAAAATTGAGTCAATCGGATCTTTCCTTAATTTCTATATTTATCTAAAACAGGACAGTATATCACGGGTGAAATCATTAAATTAACAACTCAAAATACAATTATTTAGTATTTTAAGATAGAATTATAAATTCTTTTTTACGGGTTGGTCCAAAAACACATAATAATTTATATATATTATGGAAACCATTTGAAAATCAAACTTTTAAATTGACTCGAATTATATATCTTTTAAATAAAAGTGTTATTAAAAAAATAACAAAATAATGTTTAATTTCACAGGACGGGATTATATGGTGGACGGGTTTGGGTTGATATTAATACGGGACAATATATTACGGCTGAAATCCTAGAATTAACAAATCAAAATAGAATTATATAATCTTAAACACTAAACAAAATAAATATAACTGAAATTTTTTATTTTTTAGTTACAACGCATGTGATCCGCGGTGTACAACAAAAAATATTATACACAACAAATTCATCAATTTATAAAAAGATAAAAAAAAATCCAATAATTAACCCGCGGGTCATATCCTAGTATGAAGTAAATGTGACAAAGACAAAGATAAGAAACCACATTTACCAATTAATAACCCACTTATAATGTACTCTCTCTCTTGATTAAAGAATGTAAAATATAAAATATTTTATCATGTTCCGCATACATTGATACATATATACCCTAACCGTCCGATCAGCTAGAAAACTTAAACCACATTTTGTATGTACTGCAACCAATAATCACAAACTTAAACCGTATTTAAAGACGAGTTTCGAGAAATCCCCAACCAACTGGTGGTTTTAAACAGTTCGCGCGATTGATGCATAAGAGCTTTTGATAAAATGCTCCTAGTACAACACCGAGAATCAATTTTAGACTTCAAAATCTAGTTTTTATTTATATAGTACAGACAACAAAAGCTTAATTTAAAAGCCAAAGACCATTGAAAATAATCTGTAAGACTATAACTATCGAACTTTTTGAAAATCGAGATTAAGATTATGGGTTTAGGGAAATATTCTTCGATCATCTTCCTCAATCTTCAACACAGATAAGGGAAAAGAAAAATAAAAAATACCTTTGATTGGTTTCTCGACAACGCAAATGGTAGAGAAGGCAAGAGAGAATCAAGTATATTAGATAGGGTTTCCAAGTTTGTGTTAGAGAATTATATAAAGACAAGAAAGAATTGTAATCTAGTATTAAGACGAGCGACCCCGTTTTCATGGAGCCGTGGCTTGAATACAAACGTCAGCTTGAAGATCTTACGGAGGAAGAGTATCTCGCTCTCTGTCTCGTAATGCTCGCCAAAGATCAGCGGTCGCAAACGCGATTTCAACAGTCGCAGCCCCAAACGCCTCACCGAGAATCAAAGAAGCTTTCGTACAAGTGTCGGGTTTGCCGGAAAAAATTTCAGTCGTATCAAGGCGCTAATTGGTTACTATTTTAATGAAGAAGGTTGATGTTTTTTTTTTGGTTCAACTAATGAAGGTTTAATATCTTAATTACGAAGTCGACCCCCGCGGATAAGTAAACTGAAAAAAAAGAAATTAACATTGCTAATTCTTTATTTATATTTTAAGTCATTGTTATGTAAGAGTTTATATATAGAATCGGTATTTCAAATTTAGTTTCTCTACCAATTTGGTTTTTTTTTGTTTTTCTTGTATTAGAATAATAATACTGATGATTACATAACTAACCTAATGAAAAACATCAACGAAAGGTTTGTGATCGGTTGGTCTTTACTGCTATAAGATTGAGAAAGATGATATGTGATTCTGGAACTCCCTTGCTTAGAAGCAAAGTTAGCTTTCACTGCAGAGTATCCTGTTACCACCTTTCCAAGACCAGAAAAATCAAAAATGTTTAATTAGTTTTGATTTGATGAAAAACAGATGATGAGTTTAATTAATTTACTTGGCTCACAAGTATTAGAGAGAAATAAGGTTCCTTGGGCAATATATGTTTTGGGGATCCTCCTCCCTAGAGAATTAGGTCCATATATTACTAGTAACAAGCTCAACACGTACGTTGTTCGTGTAACTGAGACATGATCATATACTGTTACTGGTCAAACAGTGATCTCTAACGCCATTGGATAAATTCTCCATGTCTTGTTCAATCTTATGATAGTCTTAATTAAAAGAAGAAAGATAACGAAAAGGATAGTAAGTATTCAGGACACTGTGTGTAGAGATATTAGCGGGAACAAAAAACACTGTCATCTCCAGTCGAAAGCCGGCGACTCAACGGAAAAAGAGAATTTGGTAAACCAGCCGGTACGATTTGCACAAACCAAAGTTGAACTAGCCGGTAAGAAAGTTGTTTTTTTATAGGATTCGAAAGAAAGACAGAATTAGAGTAACAAGATCCTTAAACATGGGAAAATCAGAGATTTGATATCGATTCATTCATTCCTCCATAGCTTCACCGACTTCTGTAATTTCGACTCGCTCCAGCAATGGGGTGATTTTGGTAAGAAGAACCTCTGTTACACAATAAACCAACAAGATGATAAGTGAGAAATTAAAAGCCTGAGGGTAACGATATGCAAGTTTAATTTGTTTGTTGTGTTGTGCATGTGTTCAAGAGTAACATAATTACCGGTTTTCTTGGTGAAGGAATAGCCTTTGCTGCTGACATAGGTTCTTGGGTTTGGTTCCATGTAATTCCTCAGGTATTCCTTGTTCCCCTGTTTGCCAACACAGTGTCAAACAATAAGCTCGAAAAGAGTTTAAATTTGGAAGTGAAAAACTTGGTCAGCTTGCTGCTGAACATGATTGCATTGCATGCATTAAACCAAATGGAGAGGACATTTTGCATTAATATAATGGCAATGCTGACCAAAGGGAGTTTTGTACATTAATCAAAGGTACTGCATGGTTAAAGAAGCAGGGTGAAGAGACAAACCTTTGTGATCACGCAGATGTCTACGTTGCTACCACTACCCAGGTCATTGAATATACCAGAGCATATGGCTTCAGCGACCAACTTAATTCCTTCATCCCTCTAGAGTATTTTATTTTGTAACAAGAAATTAATCAGACAGAAGAAGATAATGCATCTGGAAACTGAAAGATGAATATTTTCGCTTTACTTACAGTTAGGCCTTCTTTGTACTTCGCCTCAAACACAGACATAGCAGCAAGAGAACCAGAACCCATTGTAGCAAATGGAAGAGTTTCAGTTAAACCGTTTGGGTCAATCTGTGTGTAAGACAAATAGTCAAATGTCATATATATATATATATCATATATATATATATGGATAACAACAAACAAACAAACAAAAAAGAAAAGAAAACTCTTCTCAGTAGATAGCATCTAAAACTTACAGTATGCAGATGTGGGCCAGTGATATCAACTCCACCAAGCACAAGCGCAGCAGAGACATGACCTTGATAGCTGAAATAAAACTTAGGCAGCTAAGCAATCTATGTTTCTCTAAGACGAGTTTCTGTAATAGATAGAACAAAAAAAGTTTACCTGAAAAGATGTTTTTTGAGGAGAGTTAAAGCAGTAATAACCCGAGAGTCACGACCAGTCTCGTAACGATGCAATCGCAGCTGTGAGCTGACCATATCTGGAAAATGAGAATGAAGTTAAACATACCGATGCATTATGTCAATTAGATTCTGATTTCTTTAACAGGTAGAGAAAACAAAATCTATCAACAAAAGGGTTAGAAAGGAGATACCAGTAACTGCTTCAGTGTCAGCCGCGGTTCCTGCACCACAACAATATATGTTTGGTGCCATATAGTGAATCTTTTCACAGTTTTTATCAGCAACAATGGGCCCCTCGGTCGCTCGGGTATCTGCCCCTAGTATCACACCATCCTATACAAAACCCGAATAACAAAATCAACAACATTGTACAGATTCCACAATCCTTTTACTCAATATATAGCCAAGAAGAAACTATGGGAGGATGAAAACCATACCTTGAAAATCAAACCGACAATGGTTGTTCCGGTCTTCAAGAAAGACGGAGCTTTAAGACCCTCTTGTGTAAGCATCTCATTTCTCTTACACAAGTCGAAGCTAAACCCACCCTTTGCCGAAACATCTACTGTTGATTGCGACATTTTTTAAATTGAACACCCTACAAGAACAAAAGTGAGAACCCGCAAGAGAGAAAAAAAACAAAACATATGTTGTTTTCATGACGAAATTCATAACAAAACAAATCTACCTCAAGCAAAACAACAACCTTAATTCTACATCTTTACATCCAAAGCTAACGTCTTCCCCTGTTTGTCCCCAAAAAAAAAAAAAAAAAAAAAAAAGCTAACGTCTTTCCCAAGCTTCCATTACACAACGGAAAGTTCACAACCAGATCTTCTCACTTAGAAGACAGTAACGAAATTCTAAAGCAAACCCAAGAAAAAATTATACTTCAGAACTCAATTGATTCACCTCTTTGTCCCAAGTTTGGTTAGAAGAAACACGATGCACATAGTCACATAAAGACAACGAGAGAGAGAAAGAGAGAAAGAGAGCGCAAGAGAGAGGAATTACAACAAACCTGAAACAAATCCGGCGAGAGATCCGGCAAAGTAGTGAAAAAAAAAACCTAAGTCTCTTAATTCTTTCTTTTGTCGGAGAATGAGAGAGGAGGAGAAGAGAACCAATGTTGTCTGACGAAAAAAAAAGAACAAAAATCAATGTTGTTTCTTAATATTTATTTGTAGGAAGATCTTTGGGCCAAAAGAAAATGAGGTATTTGGGCCCTTGAGGGGTAAATAAAAGTTATTATTAGTGACGTTAAACAAAAAAAAAAAAAAGTTATTATTAGCATATTTTTTGTAACTTTCTTCTTACAAACCTCTCCGAAATCAGTCATTACCCAAAGCCATAAAGTTGCTACAAGCACACACATAATCTCACATAATCTCACTTTTCATTGTCTCATTCACTCATTGTCACCCACATACTATACACGCTATAGTTTTAGTCTCCATTTTTTTTTTTTTTTTTTTTTTGTGAACCGCTTTAGTCTCCATATAAAGATTTTGTTAGTATAAGTTTATCTCTCAGCATGCAGTATCTATTTCACTTTCGTATGACTTCAGTTCTCCACCGGTTTGTGTTAATTTAATGAAATCTTATGTATTAAAGGGGAAACATTTTTTGATAGAATACATAAAAATGATATCTATATTATTAATTGGGAAGCATTTTGTGAACTACAACATTGTGAGGGTAGTTTAAGACTAACTAAATGAATTTTTACATGGGTAATTTAGTAAATAAACAACTACTACAACTAAATAAATATATTTGATTCGGATCCTTCATTAATTTTTTGCAAAAACAAATAACGAGATTAAATGATCCAATATATTCCGAGATTTGCTTCGTCAATATTTTTGGTATGATTTGTCTACAAAAACAAATATTTTTGGTATGATTTGTCTACAAAAACAAAAAAGGAAGCAATATTAACTATTAAATAATAACTGAATATTCAGAATCAATATATTTATTTCGAATATAAATCGAAATATTTTGTATTTTTCAATTTATTAGAGATAAAACAAAAAAATTCAACATAAATCGAATGTCATTAATTGAAAAATACAAAATATTTTAACAATAAAATCTAAGTAATAATATTTATGTTATAACTATATTCCGATATTTTCTCATTTACCGAATATAACAAATTAAGTACATAGCCAAAAAAATATGCCACATACATTCCATCCAATATTTTGTTTTTGTCAAATCGTAATATGTAAACATTAATAGTATAGATGTAAACGTTAAATTATTAGCAACTAAACTAAATTAATAATAGAAATAATATGTTTTTAAATAAAATTAAATATTTGCGGGTTGGTAAATACTAAAATTATAAAATTTAATCAACGATATTATCAATTTTGCAACGAGAAATATTTATCAACGATGTTACCAATCTATAAAAGTTTATGATATTAATAGTGTAGATTTATACTATTAATTGGGAAGCATTGGATAAAATATAACCTTATAAAAGGTAAATAATTACAAAGAATACCCTTGATATTTTTAAATTTGAAGAAGGAAAATTAATAAACTGAAACGGGTAATTGTGTATATTTAATTCGAAATTGCATATATGTAAACTAAATTATTTTCGTAAGATATTATTAGATACTTTCGAAAATGACAATCTAATCTAATAACAAATTATCATTTGTTTCGATTTTTAAAAATTTCCTTAACAATACTATGCTAATTAATTCTGATTGATACACATGGAAAAAAGATTTTTCAATTTTGATTTTCCAAATATGAAAAAACATTGATTATATTTGTCGTATATAATCTAAACGAAATACTTCCATCCTTTAAAATACAGCTTATTCAAAAACTATTTTTTTGGATTCTAAATTTGTAAATATCTAAAAAATATTTCCAAGATAGATTAAAATATTTAACATTTAATTAGAGTTTAAATGATATAAAATTTTAGAATAGATTTTTTTAAAAAATGGGTAGTTTTCATTATCTTAAATATATATAACTAACCTAAATTTTTAATATATTTTTAAAACGTACTATAATAGTTACTATATCTCCAAATAAATTATTCAATTTCAAATCAAATAAATTATTTTATTTTGTATCAAATTGTTACAAAATTTTGGAATACACATTCTTCTAGAATTGATTATTTTCTTTTTCAAATAACATTAAAATAAATTTAAATACAAATTTTTTAATTTTTAATGCAAATATTTCAAAATGAGAAATATTAAATTTAAGAAACTATTGAATTCAAATCAAGATGACTAATTTAACTAATTACAAGCTACTTTTTAATTTACACAGTTTTTACAATTAATTCAAAATGATTCTCTAAATTTATTCAAATTAAACTATCTCTTAGTTTTATGATTTTGTTAAGATTAGTTGATAGATCATTTATTTTTTCAATTTGTTTTCATGTTTTAATTTACGGTATGTTTACAAATTTTAACAGAACATATGTTAATCCCCAAAACTTACAACCGTATATTGTATGGTGTTTAAAGATAAGCAAAAATGAACTCGGAAAATGATATTTAATGTAATATAACGAGAATAGGAATTACGAAACAGGAACGACATGGAAGGAGACATGATGGGATAAAAACATAGATTTTAGATTAGAACAAGTTACAATTCAAACAAATTAACGTTTGCAATCAAATATGAAACATGTGTTTTCAATTTATATAGCATAAAAATGTTCAAAATAATAAATGTTATTATAGTATATTCTATAATAGTTAAAATTTAAAAAACAAACAAATGTAATTTAATATTTATGAACAAAATATAAAACAATAAAAATAAAGAAGTCAATTAATTTTGTAATATATTTATTATATCATCATATAAAAATATACTATGAATTATATTTGTGTTTGTCCCAAACAGGATATCGAGAATTTTTGTTTCCGTCACGTCCTGTTTTTAATCGGGAATACAAAATTTATCTTATATTAGAAATACGTTCTCTTATGAGACATAAATTAGAGAACATGTAAGATATAATGGAACATGATAAAATTGAATGGGAATTATGCCTATCTCTAAATATTTCTATTTCTCGCAAACGTATTTAATCATTTTAACGGTTTTATATACGGTTTGATAGTTTA
>NW_003302554.1:11643650-11663172 GCF_000004255.2 Arabidopsis lyrata subsp. lyrata
TAGATACTATAACTATATAATATATTTTTTTACGTCAATCTAAGGTAGAGTATATTTCAATCTCAGATTTTTTTCTAATCTACTCTTCAATTTCAAACTCCAAAAAATGACTTATGGTTGCTATTGTGTCATAAGCAAACATAAATAACATTTTATACTTTTCTGTGTACATTATAATTTATTCAATACAATATATATCACTAAAACAACAAAATAATCATATATTTAGGAAAGATTTATTACAACACATTTCTTAAAATATGAAATCCCGCACGTATGTGCGGGTCAGGATCTAGTTTATTTATATAAAATGTCATTGGTATAAAAATTATGGAGAGTAAATTAAATATGACAATGAATGAAAAATCATCCAAAAAACAATTCAAAATCAAAACAAACATGAGTAGTGAGAATTGCCAAATTTGGATCATGAATAGCCCATCCGAATCGTGGATTGAAACTCGCAGATCTTATGGGTGTATATCCGATATTCTTTTGGAAATTGTTTTGCGCGGATCATATGGGTATATATCCGATATTTTTTTGGAAATTTTTCTCGGCAAATTTGAAATCAAAATAATAGAAAAATCGATTAAAGATCTTACCATATAAAATTCTTAACAAATACTACTACTTTCCATAAAATCATCATACGAATTATCGATAAATATAATATATCATTAACTTATTTATTTTTTCCTAAAATCTATATATCATTAACTACAAAATAATGGTAACAAAATCGTGACCTTACCCGCATGAACCTTAATACTCCATGTTAACAAAATAATGGTAACATGACTTTTTTTTTTTTTTGTTATCTTTTTTCTTCTTTTTTTTTGTTATCTTTTTCCTTCTTTTTTAACGATAAATGTTGAAAAAAATGAAATAAACTCTTAAAAAATGATAAAATTCATGATTCCATTACATTTAACATTTAATTGATAAAATATGTTGGAAGATATTCATGGTTCAATAGATTCTAAATTAGAAATGATAAAATTTAAGATAAAATTTAATGTTTTTTTTTTTTATAAAAGTCATATTACAGAAACAAGAAATTAAAAAATCTGTCACAATCTCAAAATAAATGATATAAGGATAAGATAATAAACTGATTTTGGTTATATTAACGTAAGTCTTGTCATTATTACACCAATCCTATAAGGATATATGTGTTAAAGCCTTACTATAAAAGATTTATTTTTCCAAACTATTGAAAGTTTGAAACACAGAAGCAAAACATCTACTCCCTCCGTTTCAGTTTAGTTGTCGTATTAGGATTTAAATTTTGTTTCATAATAGTTGTCGTTTTAGGTTTTCAATGCAAATGTTTGGTGAAAATTCCAGTTTTATCCCTACTGTTTTAATGTTTTGGCCAATGAATTTTTTTTTTAAATATATTAATAAAGGGTAAAACAGAAAATTAAATGTTTTTTTTATTTTGTGTGAAAAAACCTTAAAGGACAACTAAAACGAAACGGAAGAAGTACATCAATATGAGTCTAATTCCTCTTCTTCACCTTGTCTTTAAGAGACAAGCTCTGTTTCTTTCATCTCCTCCATCACCAACACCAAACACAACTTCTAAGACAAGGTGAAGAAGATGAGTGACCTCCAAGCAAAAAAAGATGTGGCGGTTGGGGATAGACAGTCTTCTGCCTCGTCGATGGTCCTTGATGGGCCATCGCCGCTAAGAAAGATGATATCGGTGGCTTCTATCGCCGCCGGTATTCAGTTTGGTTGGGTTCTTCAGTTATCTCTGCTAACTCCATACGTTCAGCTTCTCGGAGTCCCCACATAAATGGTCATCTTTCATATGGCTCTGTGCAGAGCCGGCTCTAACATTTTGAAGGCCGCAAGCTTAGAAAAAAAGAGAGGCCTAATTTCTTCATTTGATGAACCACCAGCATCACCAAACTGCTTCAACTCGCTCTCTTCTCGGCTTCTCATAAGCTCACACGCGACGGATCAACTTGCTCAGGTTTGGTTCTGGAAGGAGGAGGAGGAGCTTGTGATTGCAAATCCGAGTTTCCAAATTTGGGTGCATTCGAAAGCTGTTGCAGCCAAAGTGATACACAAACTCAATCAGTTCAACCACAAAACTTCCAATAGCTTCAAGATAGAAACATCACACACCAAGATAAACAACAACAACACATGATCTTTGCAATTTCGTTGTAACTAAGAATCTAAAAAAAAAAAACATTGCTTTATTTATATCAATTTTCATTCAATAAATGTCCAATCATAAGTTGAAATATGGCTAAATCAAAAGTAGAAACTTTCATATAACCCTTTTCTTATCTAAGCAATCAGAATTATAAAGTTGATGAACCACAAGCATCAACTTTATGAACCACAAGCATCATAAAGTTGTTTAGTACTACGGCTCTTACTCTGTTTCTTAATAGCTCCACAATCCACAACATCTCTTGGATCATCACACATTATAAATGATCTATAAACTCCTGATTTCAATTTCCCTTCAGGCATTGTGTTTTCTCTCTACAACAAAAATGTCAAACTCAATTAGATCTCAAAACATAAAACATTACAGAAATCTTCAAGAACAGATATCTAAGATAACAAACATGAATTAAACACAAAATTCCAAGAACATATTAATTTAAAATTCTCCTAAAACTAAATGGTACTTTTAACAGGAAGAAAAAAAAAAAAAAAAGAAAAGAAAATACAATCACGTTTTCGATTTGAAAGTTTGCAATTTTTTGGGACTTATTTTTTTGTCTTGTTCGCTACGTCAGTGAATGAAATTCTATGTTAAAAAATAAAAGTTTTAGTCAAAGAGAACTACACAGAGCATGGGCAAGTCATCTCACATCATCAGTGAGCTCACGTCATCATCACATCATAAGCAACGATCGGATCAAATCATACATATAAAAGTAAGGTTTCACTCTCTTCTTATTGGTCCATTTGGAAATGTAACTTAAATTTTTTATTTTTAATTAAATCATAAATAAAACACATTTAACTCACACTTTAATATAAAAACTGAAATCATTAAAACGTGATTGTATAACTCATTTTTCATTCTTCCATCCTCTCATCCTCTCATCCTCTTCCAATATAGCTCAAATCTTAAATATTTTTTTGTTTTGTGTTTTTACATTAGTTTTTTTTTTTCTTTTTTTGAAAGATGCATCTTCATTGTCTATTTTAGATAATCATCTTATAAGTAATCATTCTCTCATCTTCTTCTACTATATTTATGTGTCTATTTTTTTATGTTGTTATATGGATTAAAAATCAAGAATTTGATTCTAGAATTATTTTAGAATGTATTATATATACCTAACATTGTATTCATTTTTGTATATTTCTAAAGCTATACTAAAATATACTTATTTATTCTTTAATTTTCATATTTTTAGTTTAAATTCACATATGTATACTAAAAGTTTTGATGATTATAACAAAATTTTCAGGTTTATTGGTGATGGAGAGTTAAATATATCAATTTCAATCATAGCACAACAAGATAATGAAGTTGAAAAGATCCATTTCCATTATCTACTTTAGATGTTTGATTATTTTCTAATATATTCATGTAATTTTTTTAATTATGCATTATTTAATGAAATAAATTATAGTAATACATTTATAAATATATATTTCTTACCTTTTTCTTATCTCGAATAAATTTTGTAATTTATTTTTAAATATATTTATTATTATATTTACTTTTTGTGATCCAATAGATAATTATATAAAAATTGTTATACTGTTTGTTTTATTTAAAATTTGTTGTTTAAGTATTTTTTCAAATTAAAAATAATTTAGTTAAAAAAAATTTGGTCCTTAAGATTAAAAAACGAATAATATGGTTCAAGAAAATTAAATTTAGGTAAAACAGAAAATTAGAATGAAATCATTAATGAAACCTAACACTCATACTTAAATAGAGTGAAATATACAAGAATAACTATAATTAAAAAAAAATCATTTTAATAAATCCTATAAAGATAAAACCATTACGATAAAATCTAGCACTAGAATTTAAATTGATGAGTGAAATTAAAAAAAAATTAGAAGTTATCCTTGGATCTTTGATGATTTTAATTAGATTGAAGTTCATATGATTTTTATAAGAAAAATAAATTTAGTTTTCCAATTGCAAAATAATATGAATTTGAACTATTATGTGGGAGTTTATATCAACAAACAAACAAATTATCTGTGAGTTTATATCAACAATTGTTTTTGTAAAAGTAATAGATAACATATGTTTATTGATGTTTACATACATAAATAATAGTAAAGTAAAAAAACAATACTAAAATATGAGCAAATACAAGATATCAAATCTTAAGAGCCATTAAAAAAAATTTCAATCATATTTATATTGAAACAAATATCATCCATATCATTAGCATGTGATAATTTAAGATTTTTCTATAATAATATATAATAATTATATTTTATGTATTTTTCATATTTTGTAACCTCCATACTAATAATTATCATTATGTTGTTAATGCTCATACTAAATTGCAACAATACTTTAAATACAATTAATACAAAATAAATTCTACGCAATGAATTCTTTGAAATGTAACATAACTTTTATGATATACATATAATTAACTTACTCATAAATGACATTTAAACATAATTGTTAAAATTGAATAGTTGTAAAACGTAAATATGTTGTCTTTTATAAATAGTAATATACACATATCAGTAACCATCATATTCCAAATTTCATAATATGATAAATTTTATAACACTTTCTTTTATAATTGGACTAATAATGTTTCAATATTACATTTTTGTCAATTTTGTAAGAGGCAGTGAAGAGAAGATAACATGTAACCAAGAAACCTTACTCACAATCAATCGTATGTGCTATTTCAGAGGTATTTTAAAAGGATCGAGTAGAGAAACCCGAAGTTTATAATGCAACAAGAGAAAATATACTAAAGTTGATTTTTTTTGTCCAAAACAATCAATCTATATAAACCTGAATTTTGATTGATTCAAAATAAATTTGATATTTTTGAAGTAAGATTACGAAGAAAATCAAGAAGACTAATGATAAGTAGAAGGAAAAAATACAATTGAGTATGCTTCGAAACAACATAAATGTTAAGTGGTATTGGAAGGAGACGCTTGAATTGTATAATGGAATAATTCATCTCTCTTCATTTATCTCTTACAATATAATTCATCTCCATTCCTACATCTATTTCTTAAACTGTAAAAAAAATTACGGAATAAATTATTTGTTATACATTTCTCAAATAAATTATGCTTTTACAAGTAGCATAAAATGGTTATTTTATTAACGGAGAATAAACTAATAAAATGGTGTTTCAACATTTGTTACGTCATTTATGTGATTTTAAATATTTTCATTAAGTAGATAAACAACTTCGAATCAAGTTGTATCAAAATATAATGGTAGACTCAATTCAAAACTCAGTCCAAACCCAATATGTATAACATTTGGTTATGATATTTTCATTAAGTAGAAAATAATAGAAAATTTGTTTTATTACCATTATATTTAAATTCTTTAAAATGCAACAATAACTTTTAAAATTGGATTAATTTAGAATATCAACTTTACTATTAAAATATAAATTATAAATTGAAAACGATGTAACTTAATTTTTGTAGTAGGGTTTAATATTTTCACATTTTAACAAAATAAGTATTATTTATGTATATGTATTATATTACTATAATCATTAATTTTATTATCAACACTCTTAAAATTTCTAATTGGCATCAAATATTGTATTGATTAAAAGCAGTAATATACTCTTAATTATTAAAAAAAAAAAACATAAATATCATTGTATATAGATGAATACAATTCAAATTTTATAGAAAAAATCAAATTTGAATTTATTGTCATTTATTTATTTATTTTCCTTTAAATTTTAAATTCAAAAAAAAAACTAAGTAAAATAAATAGCAAACATATAACATAGTATGCAACAAGCCGCGAGTATCGCGGCTAAATAACCTAGTAATAAAAGAAGAAGAGACAGTTTGCACTTTGCATATAGAAGCAAAAAGAGAAGAGAAAACACTCACTACTTGGCCAACAATGGTTTCCATCTCTTCCATGGCTTTCCCTTCTTCTGTCACTTCCATGGCTTTCCCTTCTTCTGTTAGAAGAATCTTCTCATCTGTTTCTTCTTCTCACAACTTCTCAAGGATGAGAAGCTTCTCATCTGTTTCTGTTTCTTCTTCTGTGAGAAGTTTCTCCGTGAGAAGCTTCTCATCAACCAATGAGGAGCTCTTTGCAAAGGAGGCTGAGGAGAAGCTTGTAAAAGAAAAGGATGAGGAGCTCTTTGCAAAGGAGGCTGAGGAGAAGCTTGCAAAAGAAAAGGATGAGGAGCTCTTTGAAAAGGAGGCTGAGGAGAAGCTGGCAAAAGAGGCTGAGGAGAAGCTTGCAACAGAGGCTGGAAAAGTTGAGTTTGCAGAAATTTCGGACAGGTTTACTCCTCTTTTTTACGGAATCGGACGTAAACGAACGAAGTATTGGAATGCGTGTGCTCATTATGCAATT
Organism: Arabidopsis lyrata subsp. lyrata; assembly: GCF_000004255.2. NCBI lineage: Eukaryota > Viridiplantae > Streptophyta > Magnoliopsida > Brassicales > Brassicaceae > Arabidopsis > Arabidopsis lyrata. The sequence continues at coordinate 11,650,198 of NW_003302554.1, forward strand.
GAGGGACTTGGAGTGAAGTTTGCTTTTGATAAAAAAGAAATACCAGTCAATGGAAATGAATTCCTATACTTTCTCTTTTTGCTCCCATCCTCGAAGAAATTGGTAGAAATCTTGATGGGTGAGAAAAGTGTCCAGTTCTTCTTGGATGAAGTGGAACAAAACGATCTGGCAAAAAAATATTGGGATTTGATTGAAGAGAAGAAAGCAGAGAACTGGGATTTGATGAAGAAAGCAGAGGAGGAGAGGAAGAAGAAAGCAGAGGAGGAGTTGAAAGGAAACGACGTGGCAGAGGAGGAGCAGGGAGGAGAGGAGGACGACGTGGCTGAGAAGTGAGAACCCTAATTATTAGAAAGCTTTAGGAAGGGTATTTGCTTAATTGAAAGTATTTTTCATGGTTCCCTAAGTATTTTGTTGAATTGTTTCTATGTATTTGCTTAATGGATTTAAGTATTTAAGTATTTTGTTGAATTCCTTGTTTGGGAAAATTAGATATAAAGGATAAATAATTAAATTATTGTCCATCTATGCATTCTATATTTATAATTGATCATATATGTTTTAATATTGGTCATATATGCTTTAATATAATTAAACCCATTTTGTCCCTAGTTTCTTTAAATCTTGCTAAACTATAAAAAAAACTAGATCCTGACCCGCACATACGTGCGGAGTTTCATATTTCAAAAAAAATTCTAACAAATTTTAATTCAATATAGATATTTTTTATTATATATATTTTAGTGTATTAGATCTGGATCCACTCATATGTTCAGAGATATTTTTATAGAAATCGTTATATAGATTTTAAAAATATAAAATACTTGTTGTGTTAGTGAACTTTGTAATCTATATATACATTTTTGGAGTACACTTAGCAAATAAATCCTAAAGTTGCTAAATATTTACAAAGAATGCCATTATCATAAATGTTTATCTATTAATTAATATTAAAAAATCTTTTCGAAAAATCTTTTAGAAACTATGGCTTCCAAATATGGTAACAAATTGATTTTGCTTCTAAATTTTCCTAAAACATCTCTACCTAATTTAAACATTAATATATGATTCTTCTTTCACTTTTATATGATCTTACAGTAATTTATTTTGAATTTATATAAAATACATATAATTAATAAAATAATAATTTTTTTCTGGATATAATGTGATTAAATTTTTTTAAAACGGACATATATTACTCAATCGATGAAGAAAAAATATGTGTACAATATCCCACATTGCTTAAAAAATTAGGCAATGGTTTAGAGTCATACTATAAATAATTCTGAATACAAAACGGGGTATACCACGGGTGAAACCTGTAATTAAAACTAAAGATATAATTATATAATCTTAAATACTAAACAGAACAAACAAATACAATTTAAAATTTAAAAAATTTAGTTTTAAAAAATCGACCCACAATATATCGCGGGGTAAATTTTTTTGATACAAAATAATATCAAATTATTATAATAGTCAATGATTATAAATGTCTATCAATATTAACACTATATCATTTATACACCTACAACTCTTCTAAGTACACATATTTCGACGATCTATACTATTAATTGGGAAGCATTTTGTGAACTACAACATTGTGAGGGTAGTTTAAGACTAACTAAATGAATTTTTACATGGGTAATTTAGTAAATAAACAACTACTACAACTAAATAAATATATTTGATTCAGATCCTTCATTAATTTTTTGCAAAAACAAATAACGAGATTAAATGATCCAATATATTCCGAGATTTGCTTCGTCAATATTTTTGGTATGATTTGTCTACAAAAACAAATATTTTTGGTATGATTTGTCTACAAAAACAAAAAAGGAAGCAACATTAAATATTAAATAATAACTGAATATTCAGAATCAATATATTTATTTCGAATATAAATCGAAATATTTTGTATTTTTCAATTTATTAGAGATAAAACAAAAAAATTCAACATAAATCGAATGTCATTAATTGAAAAATACAAAATATTTTAACAATAAAATCTAAGTAATAATATTTATTTTATAACTATATTCCGATATTTTCTCATTTACCAAATATAACAAATTAAGTACATAGCCAAAAAAATATGCCACATACATTCCATCCAATATTTTGTTTTTGTCAAATCGTAATATGTAAACATTAATAGTATAGATGTAAACGTTAAATTATTAGCAACTAAACTAAATTAATAATAGAAATAATATGTTTTTAAATAAAATTAAATATTTGCGGGTTGGTAAATACTAAAATTATAAAATTTAATCAACGATATTATCAATTTTGCAACGAGAAATATTTATCAACGATGTTACCAATCTATAAAAGTTTATGATATTAATAGTGTAGATTTATACTATTAATTGGGAAGCATTGGATAAAATATAACCTTATAAAAGGTAAATAATTACAAAGAATACCCTTGATATTTTTAAATTTGAAGAAGGAAAATTAATAAACTGAAACGGGTAATTGTGTATATTTAATTTGAAATTGCATATATGTAAACTAAATTATTTTTGTAAGATATTATTAGATACTTTCGAAAATGACAATCTAATCTAATAACAAATTATCATTCGTTTCGATTTTTAAAAATTTCCTTAACAATACTATGCTAATTAATTCTGATTGGTACACATGGAAAAAAGATTTTTCAATTTTGATTTTCCAAATATGAAAAAACATTGATTATATTTGTCGTATATAATCTAAACGAAATACTTCCATCCTTTAAAATACAGCTTATTCAAAAACTATTTTTTTGGATTCTAAATTTGTAAATATCTAAAAATTATTTCCAAGATAGATTAAAATATTTAACATTTAATTAGAGTTTAAATGATATAAAATTTTAGAATAGATTTTTTTTAAAAATGGGTAGTTTTCATTATCTTAAATATATATAACTAACCTAAATTTTTAATATATTTTTAAAACGTACTATAATAGTTACTATATCTCCAAATAAATTATTCAATTTCAAATCAAATAAATTATTTTATTTTGTATCAAATTGTTACAAAATTTTGGAATACACATTCTTCTAGAATTGATTATTTTCTTTTTCAAATAACATTAAAATAAATTTAAATACAAATTTTTTAATTTTTAATGCAAATATTTCAAAATGAGAAATATTAAATTTAAGAAACTATTGAATTCAAATCAAGATGACTAATTTAACTAATTACAAGCTACTTTTTAATTTACACAATTTTTACAATTAATTCAAAATGATTCTCTAAATTTATTCAAATTAAACTATCTCTTAGTTTTATGATTTTGTTAAGATTAGTTGATAGATCATTTATTTTTTCAATTTGTTTTCATGTTTTAATTTACGGTATGTTTACAAATTTTAACAGAACATATGTTAATCCCCAAAACTTACAACCGTATATTGTATGGTGTTTAAAGATAAGCAAAAATGAACTCGGAAAATGATATTTAATGTAATATAACGAGAATAGGAATTACGAAACAGGAACGACATGGAAGGAGACATGATGGGATAAAAACATAGATTTTAGATTAGAACAAGTTACAATTCAAACAAATTAACGTTTGCAATCAAATATGAAACATGTGTTTTCAATTTATATAGCATAAAAATGTTCCAAATAATACATGTTATTATAGTATATTCTATAATAGTTAAAATTTAAAAAACAAACAAATGTAATTTAATATTTATGAACAAAATATAAAACAATAAAAATAAAGAAGTCAATTAATTTTGTAATATTTTTATTATATCATCATATAAAAATATACTATGAATTATATTTGTGTTTGTCCCAAACAGGATATCGAGAATTTTTGTTTCCGTCACGTCCTGTTTTTAATCGGGAATACAAAATTTATTTTATATTAGAAATACGTTCTCTTATGAGACATAAATTAGAGAACATGTAAGATATAATGGAACATGATAAAATTGAATGGGAATTATGCCTATCTCTAAATATTTCTATTTCTCGCAAACGTATTTAATCATTTTAACGGTTTTATATACGGTTTGATAGTTTACAAGTTTAATGTTCACAAATTTAATAAAAATTCTACCTGACCATTAATTCCATTCAGTTTGATCTTGGTCCGACCGTTTGATTGTTACGAATTTTAAAATACTATTAAAATCATTATTATTTCAAATATTTCAACCAACTGATATGAATTTAGGTTATAGATACTATAACTATATAATATATTTTTTTACATCAATCTAACTTATATTATATTTCAATCTCAGATTTTTTTCTAATCTACTCTTCAATTTCAAACTCCAAAAAATGACTTATGGTTGCTATTGTGTCATAAGTAAACATAAATAACATTTTATACTTTTCTGTGTACATTATAATTTATTCAATACAATATATATCACTAAAACAATAAAATAATCATATATTTAATAAAGATTTATTACAACATATTTCTTAAAATATGAAATCCCGCACGTATGTGCGGGTCAGGATCTAGTTTATTTATATAAAATGTCATTGGTATAAAAATTATGGAGAGTAAATTAAATATGACAATGAATGAAAAATCATCCAAAAAACAATTCAAAATCAAAACAAACATGAGTAGTGAGAATTGCCAAATTTGGATCATGAATAGCCCATCCGAATCGTGGATTGAAACTCGCAGATCTTATGGGTGTATATCCGATATTCTTTTGGAAATTGTTTTGCGCGGATCATATGGGTATATATCCGATATTTTTTTGGAAATTTTTCTCGGCAAATTTGAAATCAAAATAATAGAAAAATCGATTAAAGATCTTACCATATAAAATTCTTAACAAATACTACTACTTTCCATAAAATCATCATACGAATTATCGATAAATATAATATATCATTAACTTATTGATTTTTTCCTAAAATCTATATATCATTAACTACAAAATAATGGTACCAAAATCGTGACCTTACCCGCATGAACCTTAATACTCCATGAAAACGGAAAAATTAATATATTGCCTTAAAAATCGTGATATTAGAAAATATTCATCCATAGTTTTAGAAAAATCGTAATTAGTCCAAACTTAACATACAAGACATCTAAAATTATTCCTTAGCAACCCTAAGAAAACCGTAATGACTAAATGACTATAAATAAAGCTATTAGGAGAACACACAATACCTCTACTTCGGAAAAGCAGACCTCGAATTTAAATTGAAAAAGCTGAAAACATCAATTTCACAATTGAAATATTCTTCACATATTGCAATATTTCGAGAGACACCGCAAATGATTTGAGAAGTGAACCGTAAGTTTTTCATCAAACTTTTAAAAACTTATATCTAGCATATTTCTTTTTCATCTATATTTTTTTTCATCTATATTAGGGAGTTCTGTTTTTAGCAAAAAACAATTTTAAACTCTAATTAACACAGTAGAATCCTTGAATATAAATAACTAGCCTTTTGAATTTTGCTAATCAAATGTGAATCGCCTTACAACTATGGAATTAGTAAAAAGAAAATGGACTTTTGACCAACTACAGAGAATGAATGGATGACTTTAGCTCTGTGACTTTCCATTTAGCGAACCAGAGAGAATCTAAAAATAGAGATAAGAAGAACTTAGAAAGAAAAACAATGAGATAACCATATCTATATTTGAAATATATATGGTTATCTCATTGTTTTTCTTTGTAAGTTCTTCTTATCTCTATTTTTAGATAAACATATTATCTCTATTTAATTTTATTTAAAAACATATTATTTCTATTATTAATTTAGTTTAGTTGCTAATAATTTAACGTTTACATCTATACTATTAATGTTTACATATTACGATTTGACAAAAACAAAATATTGGATGGAATGTATGTGGCATATTTTTTTGGCTATGTACTTAATTTGTTATATTTGGTAAATGAGAAAATATCGGAATATAGTTATAAAATAAATATTATTACTTAGATTTTATTGTTAAAATATTTTGTATTTTCAATTAATGACATTCGATTTATGTTGAATTTTTTTGTTTTATCTCTAATAAATTGAAAAATACAAAATATTTTGATTTATATTCGAAATAAATATATTGATTCTGAATATTCAGTTATTATTTAATATTTAATGTTGCTTCCTTTTTTGTTTTTGTAGACAAATCATACCAAAAATATTTGTTTTTGTAGACAAATCATACCAAAAATATTGACGAAGCAAATCTCGGAATATATTGGATCATTTAATCTCGTTATTTGTTTTTGCAAAAAAATAATGAAGGATCCGAATCAAATATATTTATTTAGTTGTAGTAGTTGTTTATTTACTAAATTACCCATGTAAAAATTCATTTAGTTAGTCTTAAACTACCCTCACAATGTTGTGGTTCACAAAATGCTTCCCAATTAATATTTATGATTTCTAAACGGTCGTGTATGAGTCACAAACCAATATTTATGATTTCTAAACATTAAGATCAAAATACATTAGTATAAGTATTATATATCACTCCAGAGTCCATTTGTGAAGTGTATCTTTCAATTTATGTGATAAAACAATGATTTGGTAAGTTTATTTTCAAACTTACATAGATTAAGATCATTCTCTTTTAAAAGTATATGTAACATTTTATACATGATAGGTTGTTACAAAGATTTAGTTATAAACATGAAAAATTAAAACATTAACAACTAATATTTCAATGTATTAGTTATAAGCATTGCAAAATATGGTTACTTAACATATTACACATTCTATTTTATCAAATTACAATTTTAAAAACAGAACATGTCTCTAAAGAGAGGCAAATTAGTTGTAAATGTACGACTCTTTTGTGACGATTAAGATATTTCAGACAAAAAAAAATTGGATGTCGTTTGGGTTGCAAAAGTATCGTAAAAGGGTCGCGTATTTATGACGTTCTCAGACTATACTATGGCGTCGTATATTAGCAACGAATATGCGTCTGTTTTTGTCGTAGTCGTTAATGAGTCACTTAAGTGTAACAAAAGCGTCGCAAATATTTGCGACTAAAAAAAGAGTCACAAAAAGGAGTCGCAAAAGGCTTGTTTTCTTGTAGTGTTAATTTATTTATAGTCATTTAGTCATTACGGTTTTCTTAGGGTTGCTAAGGAATAATTTTAGAATGTCTTGTAGGTTAAGTTTGGACTAATTACGATTTTCCTAAAACTATGGATGAATATTTTCTAATATCACGATTTTTAAGGCAATATATTAATTTTTCCGTTTTCATGGAGTATTAAGGTTCATGCGGGTAAGGTCACGATTTTGTTACCATTATTTTGTAGTTAATGATATATAGATTTTAGGAAAAAATCAATAAGTTAATGATATATTATATTTATCGATAATTCGTATGATGATTTTATGGAAAGTAGTAGTATTTGTTAAGAATTTTATATGTTAAGATATTTAATCATTTTTATGTATTCTATCAAAAAATGTTTCCCCTTTAATACATAAGATTTCATTAAATTAACACAAACCGGTGGAGAACTGAAGTCATACGAAAGTGAAATAGATACTGCATGCTGAGAGATAAACTTATACTAACAAAATCTTTATATGGAGACTAAAGCGGTTCACAAAAAAAAAAAAAAAAAAAATGGAGACTAAAACTATAGCGTGTATAGTATGTGGGTGACAATGAGTGAATGAGACAATGAAAAGTGAGATTATGTGTGTGCTTGTACCAACTTTATGGCTTTGGGTAATGACTGATTTCGGAGAGGTTTGTAAGAAGAAAGTTACAAAAAATATGCTAATAATAACTTTTTTTTTTTTTTGTTTAACGTCACTAATAATAACTTTTATTTACCCCTCAAGGGCCCAAATACCTCATTTTCTTTTGGCCCAAAGATCTTCCTACAAATAAATATTAAGAAACAACATTGATTTTTGTTCTTTTTTTTTCGTCAGACAACATTGATTCTCTTCTCCTCCTCTCTCATTCTCCGACGAAAGAAAGAATTAAGAGACTTAGGTTTTTTTTTTCACTACTTTGCCGGATCTCTCGCCGGATTTGTTTCAGGTTTGTTGTAATTCCTCTCTCTTGCGCTCTCTTTCTCTCTTTCTCTCTCTCGTTGTCTTTATGTGACTATGTGCATCGTGTTTCTTCTAACCAAACTTGGGACAAAGAGGTGAATCAATTGAGTTCTGAAGTATAATTTTTTCTTGGGTTTGCTTTAGAATTTCGTTACTGTCTTCTAAGTGAGAAGATCTGGTTGTGAACTTTCCGTTGTGTAATGGAAGCTTGGGAAAGACGTTAGCTTTTTTTTTTTTTTTTTTTTTTTTGGGGACAAACAGGGGAAGACGTTAGCTTTGGATGTAAAGATGTAGAATTAAGGTTGTTGTTTTGCTTGAGGTAGATTTGTTTTGTTATGAATTTCGTCATGAAAACAACATATGTTTTGTTTTTTTTCTCTCTTGCGGGTTCTCACTTTTGTTCTTGTAGGGTGTTCAATTTAAAAAATGTCGCAATCAACAGTAGATGTTTCGGCAAAGGGTGGGTTTAGCTTCGACTTGTGTAAGAGAAATGAGATGCTTACACAAGAGGGTCTTAAAGCTCCGTCTTTCTTGAAGACCGGAACAACCATTGTCGGTTTGATTTTCAAGGTATGGTTTTCATCCTCCCATAGTTTCTTCTTGGCTATATATTGAGTAAAAGGATTGTGGAATCTGTACAATGTTGTTGATTTTGTTATTCGGTTTTTGTATAGGATGGTGTGATACTAGGGGCAGATACCCGAGCGACCGAGGGGCCCATTGTTGCTGATAAAAACTGTGAAAAGATTCACTATATGGCACCAAACATATATTGTTGTGGTGCAGGAACCGCGGCTGACACTGAAGCAGTTACTGGTATCTCCTTTCTAACCCTTTTGTTGATAGATTTTGTTTTCTCTACCTGTTAAAGAAATCAGAATCTAATTGACATAATGCATCGGTATGTTTTAACTTCATTCTCATTTTCCAGATATGGTCAGCTCACAGCTGCGATTGCATCGTTACGAGACTGGTCGTGACTCTCGGGTTATTACTGCTTTAACTCTCCTCAAAAAACATCTTTTCAGGTAAACTTTTTTTGTTCTATCTATTACAGAAACTCGTCTTAGAGAAACATAGATTGCTTAGCTGCCTAAGTTTTATTTCAGCTATCAAGGTCATGTCTCTGCTGCGCTTGTGCTTGGTGGAGTTGATATCACTGGCCCACATCTGCATACTGTAAGTTTTAGATGCTATCTACTGAGAAGAGTTTTCTTTTCTTTTTTGTTTGTTTGTTTGTTGTTATCCATATATATATATATGATATATATATATATATGACATTTGACTATTTGTCTTACACACAGATTGACCCAAACGGTTTAACTGAAACTCTTCCATTTGCTACAATGGGTTCTGGTTCTCTTGCTGCTATGTCTGTGTTTGAGGCGAAGTACAAAGAAGGCCTAACTGTAAGTAAAGCGAAAATATTCATCTTTCAGTTTCCAGATGCATTATCTTCTTCTGTCTGATTAATTTCTTGTTACAAAATAAAATACTCTAGAGGGATGAAGGAATTAAGTTGGTCGCTGAAGCCATATGCTCTGGTATATTCAATGACCTGGGTAGTGGTAGCAACGTAGACATCTGCGTGATCACAAAGGTTTGTCTCTTCACCCTGCTTCTTTAACCATGCAGTACCTTTGATTAATGTACAAAACTCCCTTTGGTCAGCATTGCCATTATATTAATGCAAAATGTCCTCTCCATTTGGTTTAATGCATGCAATGCAATCATGTTCAGCAGCAAGCTGACCAAGTTTTTCACTTCCAAATTTAAACTCTTTTCGAGCTTATTGTTTGACACTGTGTTGGCAAACAGGGGAACAAGGAATACCTGAGGAATTACATGGAACCAAACCCAAGAACCTATGTCAGCAGCAAAGGCTATTCCTTCACCAAGAAAACCGGTAATTATGTTACTCTTGAACACATGCACAACACAACAAACAAATTAAACTTGCATATCGTTACCCTCAGGCTTTTAATTTCTCACTTATCATCTTGTTGGTTTATTGTGTAACAGAGGTTCTTCTTACCAAAATCACCCCATTGCTGGAGCGAGTCGAAATTACAGAAGTCGGTGAAGCTATGGAGGAATGAATGAATCGATATCAAATCTCTGATTTTCCCATGTTTAAGGATCTTGTTACTCTAATTCTGTCTTTCTTTCGAATCCTATAAAAAAACAACTTTCTTACCGGCTAGTTCAACTTTGGTTTGTGCAAATCGTACCGGCTGGTTTACCAAATTCTCTTTTTCCGTTGAGTCGCCGGCTTTCGACTGGAGATGACAGTGTTTTTTGTTCCCGCTAATATCTCTACACGCAGTGTCCTGAATACTTACTATCCTTTTCGTTATCTTTCTTCTTTTAATTAAGACTATCATAAGATTGAACAAGACATGGAGAATTTATCCAATGGCGTTAGAGATCACTGTTTGACCAGTAACAGTATATGATCATGTCTCAGTTACACGAACAACGTACGTGTTGAGCTTGTTACTAGTAATATATGGACCTAATTCTCTAGGGAGGAGGATCCCCAAAACATATATTGCCCAAGGAACCTTATTTCTCTCTAATACTTGTGAGCCAAGTAAATTAATTAAACTCATCATCTGTTTTTCATCAAATCAAAACTAATTAAACATTTTTGATTTTTCTGGTCTTGGAAAGGTGGTAACAGGATACTCTGCAGTGAAAGCTAACTTTGCTTCTAAGCAAGGGAGTTCCAGAATCACATATCATCTTTCTCAATCTTATAGCAGTAAAGACCAACCGATCACAAACCTTTCGTTGATGTTTTTCATTAGGTTAGTTATGTAATCATCAGTATTATTATTCTAATACAAGAGGAAAAAAAAAACCAGAAAACCAAATTGGTAGAGAAACTAAATTTGAAATACCGATTCTATATAGAAACTCTTACTTACATAACAATGACTTAAAATATAAAAAAAGAATTAGCAATGTTAATTTCTTTTTTTTCAGTTTACTTATCCGCGGGGGTCGACTTCGTAATTAAGATATTAAACCTTCATTAGTAAACCAAAAAAAAACATCAACCTTCTTCATTAAAATAGTAACCAATTAGCGCCTTCGTACTGACACTATCTATGACAGCGTTTGTGACCGCCGAGAGCTTGACCCGTCGTGAACACTTTACGACAGATTGAACACTCGATCGTGGGTCTTGTCGGAGGCGGAAATCGGATATTCTTCCCCGGCCACGGCGGAGACGGTCAGAGCTGTTGATGAATCATCGGCTTTTGCGACTTTCGTTGGTGGTTTGTTTCGGTGAGTAGATTTGTGACCGCCGAGAGCTTGACCCGTCTGGAACACTTTATGACAGATGGAACACTCGTGGATCATGCCGGAGGCGGAAATTGGATGTTTTTCTCCGGCCACGGCGGAGACGGTCGGAGCTGTTGATGAATCATCGGCGTTTGCGATATTGAAGTTAAACTTGATTTTGGTTTAAGCTTAATTATGGGTTTATAATTCAATATTCTATATTGGATAAAACCCAAAGTTAAGCCTAAGTTCTAGATTTCTCTAGAGCATCATAGAAAAATCATCACCTCCTTAAATGTTCTAGAGAATTCTATTAGATAGATATTTAGAAAATTATGTAGAATAATCTAGAAGTTTGTAAGATAAAATCTTGATATTTTAGTAGAGTTATAGAGATGATGGTAGAATAATCTAGAGACTTTGTAAGCTAACCTTGGAGGCTATAAATACCTCCTCACCCCCCCTCATGTGAGGAAGTTGAACAAGTGAATAAAAAGAAAAGAAATTTTCACGTTTATGTTAAAAAAAACATTTACTCTCACAGTTTGGCAAAGTGAGATTTGGTTCTCACGTTTTGACAGTTAAGGCTTTTTAGGACGACAATACCCCTAACGAGTGAACCAAACGGCACAGTTTCTTTGCGGTTTAGTTACTTTTGATTGGTTTTGCGGTTTGGTTTTGAAAAAAAAAAAAAAATTGTTGAAGAAAACGAAGAAGAAGAACGAGAGAGAGACGGAGAGATTCGAGAGAGAAGTAGAAATCAGTTCGAAATATGCTAGATGTATAATATTTAGATGTATTAAGCATTCAAAACGTAAATCTAAAAAAGTTAAGATTTCTGAGATAACTGTTAACAAGTGACTGCAAAATTAGGGTTACAGAGGTTGAAGACGATTGCAAAATTACAATTATACCCTTCATTAAATTTTTTATGTGTACGTATTTATAATTTACAGTGTACGTACATGTGGACATATAAATATGTTAGATTATGTTTTATTGTAAAAGCTGCATATACACAATTATTTATTGAGTTTGTACATTAGAAATCTTTAGTTACATCCTAAAAATGCCTAAATCACATAAGTCTTATACTATGTACGTACACAAAAATATTTATTGGAGCGTACATGGTACAACATTAATTTAATTTTTTGACATCAAAATTAAGTTATTATGTCAGTTATTTGTATGACTGTATTTTTTTCATATGTTGTTCATACATGATTTGAATGTTTTGTTTTTATAGTCAAAAAATATTTGAAACGTAAATATACAAATTATTTAGATATTTACGTACATATATACACACACATTACTACCGTGTACGTACACATTATTACCGTGTACGTATATATTATTACCGTTACGCACATATATGTATATGATATTGCTAATCGTGAATAGTCTTCGATCCTAATAAATAAAATATTATTTAAAATAGAAATAAAAATATGAAAATGGGTCTGATAGAAAAAAAAGAATTTTAACTAAAAATATAAAAACAATAAATATTTATAAAATGGAAAAGCGAATCATCTACTGACAAGTGTTTAAGATTTTCAAACCACACACGGCTCTGTGTCATGTTAAAACATACTATTCCTGCATGTTTTTCTTTAGTTGTGAGGTTTGTTTCTAC
>NW_003302554.1:11663272-11687462 GCF_000004255.2 Arabidopsis lyrata subsp. lyrata
ACTTGTATGAAATTGGTAAGATATTTTTGGTAGAAAATATGTCCTTATTTGAGTTTTTTCTATTTACGTGTATGTAGTTTACGGTATACACAGTATTGATTATAAAATGGATATGTACTTCAGTTATATCATGTACTATTGTGGAGACGGTGTACGTAATATTTATAGAGTTTGTATTTTAGTTTTTCGACTTCAAAATACGCTAATATAAACTAGATTTACAAAATCAATAAATAAATTAAATGTAAAAAAACAAAAGATTATAAGAAAATTGTGAACAGTCAATCGCATAACTGAACCGCATAACTGAACCGTGTACAGTGTACGTAACTGAACCGTACAGTGAACAGTACATCGCATAACTGAACTGCATAACTAAACCGGAACAGTGTACATAACTGAACCGCATAACAGAACCGTACAGTGAACAGTACATCGGTACGCTGGCAGGGGTAAAATGGTCAGATTTTGGCTAAATTGTCAAAACTTGAAAGTCAATTCTCACTTTGCCAAAACATGAAATTAAAACTTGGTCTTATGCCAAAACATGCAATTTACCCTAAAAAGAAAGTTCAAATAAAAGAACACTCTTTAAAAGTTCTCTAAGTCTCTCCAAAAGTCTTTCAAGTAGTCTCTAATTGTTCTTCCAAATTTTCTATCATACTTAGAGGGTTTCTTATCTTGATTATATCGAGTTTCTCGGGTATCACGGTCTTGGGCTAGTGCTAAGCACTATCGAGTCGGTTTCTTTACATGCGATTCCCGTTGGTTGTTTGAATCCGTGACTTGCTTTGTGACCGCATAAGGCCTGATACGACTGAAATTTTTTAGCTGATCGGACGGTTTAAGTTTGTGATTATTGGTTGCAGTACATACAAAATGTGGTTTAAGTTTTCTAGCTGATCGGACGGTTAGGGTATGTATCAATGTATGCGGAATATGATAAAATATTTTATATTTTACATTCTTTAATCAAGAGAGAGAGTACATTATAAGTGGGTTATTAATTGGTAAATGTGGTTTCCTATAAAAAAAAAAAAAAACATTTGTTATAACACGAATTTACAATGTGTTTTTCTTTTTTTTTTTAATTCTTATGATCTTATGTTTGATAGATTTGAGCAAAAAAAACCAGACTCGAAACCCGTTATTACTGTTTTAAAGATTTTTTTTCGGCTACCCATTATTTTGGGTACAAAATACCTGAAAAATGGGTAATATCCAAACCGATGGAATACCCATTTTTCGGGTATTTATAGTATCCTGAAATTTGTACCCTAACCCGACAGTAGGCATGGGCGTTCGGGTATTCGGGTCGGGTTCGGGTCGGGTAATTCGGGTTCGGGTATACCCAAAATATCCAAAAATAAAAAATTGCATACGAAACTTTTCAAACTACACGAAATATCTAAATTATTCAAAAATATGAATACTTTGTACTTGAATATACTTAGAAATAGCTAAAATATGCAAAAATATTCCAAATTCCAATATTTTAGACACTTATATTATTACAAATATATATATTACTAATATATTATTACTATGTATTTATATTTCGGATATGTTCGGGTACTTGTTCGGGTTCGGGTCGGGTTCAGGTTCGGGTTTTCGGGTTTTGAAGTTGAGGACCCGTTCGGATATTTTAACATTTCAGGTTCGGGTTCGGATCGGTTTTTTCGGGTTGGGTTGGGTTCGGTTCTTCGGATTCGGGTAAAACGCCCAGGCCTACCCGAAAGGATTCGAACCGAATGTTTTTAATTATCCTATTATTAGATATTAAATTCATAAACCCCAAAACCCGAATCCGGACCCATTACTCATTTGTGGCTGAAAATGTGGTTTTGGCGGAAAAACGGTATTAAATTTTTGTACAGAAAAATACAATTTTCTGTTTTGGGACAAAAATAAAAATTTGATTTAATTAATATTTTAATTTTAATCATTTTTTATTGAAAATAATCAACATAAATGGGTAATGGATCTATTAATGACCCATCTTTAAAAGTTAACATGCTTATAGATAGTCGATCTAATTTTTGGGACATTGATCTCCTCAAAGCGGTCTTTGACCAGGAAGATGTCGAGTTAATAAGTGCCCTACCGGTGGGTGCGCCAACCAAGGAGGACACCTTGGGTTGACATTTTACAAAATCCGGCAAATATTCAGTTAAGTCGGGGTATCATACCGCACGGTTGGATAAGTTGGAAACCAACTCATCTTTCATTGGGCCAGATTTCAATAAGCTAAAGGCTCATACGTTGGAATGTACAGTGTCCATCGTAGGATACGCCATTTTTTATGGCAAATCTTAACGGGTTGTGTACCGGTTACAAAGAACTTACGAAAAAGAGGAATTGATTGTGACACTGGTTGTGCCAGATGTGGTGCACTGGAGGAAACAGTCAATCACACACTCTTTCAGTGCCATCCTGCAAGACAGGTTTGGGCACTTTCTCAGATTCCTACGGTTATGGGAACTTTTCCCACAGATTCTATTTTTGCAAATTTGGATCATTTATTTTGGAGAATACCATCGGAGTTTGATTCTATAGCTTTTCCTTGGATTATTTGGTATATTTGGAAAGCACGGAATGAAAAATTGTTTGAAAATGTGGATAACGATCCGTTAGAGGTTTTACGGTTAGCGGAAAGAGAGGCACAACTGTGGCACTCAGCTCAAGTGGAGCTTCATACTGAAACTCAGGCTTCAGTGGAATTTCCAAATCGGCCTCAAACGAGGGGGGTGTCCCTAGATTCAGATTTTACAGGATACCGTTGTTTTGTGGATGGATCCTGGAAAGACAGCGACAAGTTTTCCGGGATAGGGTGGTTTTGTACACCATCAAACGGTGAGCCATCAACAATGGGAGCTGCCAACCTCCGTAGAAGCCTATCTCCGTTACATGCCGAATTCGAGGCCCTCCTTTGGGCGATGAAGTGTATGATTGGTGCAGATAATCAAGAGGTAGCATTCCTTACAGACTGTTCTGACCTGGTGAAGATGGTGTCTTCCCCAACCGAATGGCCGACCTTCTCAGTGTATCTGGAGGAATTTCAGAGCGACAAGGAAGAGTTCTCTACCTTCTCTTTATCTTTAATTTCTCGTTGTGCAAATGCAAAAGCGGATAATCTGGCACGAAAAATTCGTACGGAACCGCTTTATATCACTTATGTAAACAACATTCCACAAGAATGGCTCTTTTGAGTACTATTTTAATTACAGATGACAAAAAAAAAAAAAAAAAAAAAAAAAATGGGTCTAATAGGTACCCATTTGATTGTGTTAAAATCCATGTAATAAATAAATCTAATTGGGTTAACCCATTTAACCATATTTAACATTTTTTGATAAACAGATTTAAATGGGATATTTTTTTATAACTAACTCATTTAATTAAATGAATTTTGGAACCACATCAGCTAAATGTTTTTGACAATAGTTCATAGTCATATTATAAATAAGACCAAAATGATCTAAATTTGAATGAATATGAAGTTTAACTTAAAAAGCATCTATATTAAAAAAAAAAGTCGAACCATTTAACTATACTGGATATATAAATTTTGAACTTCAATCTAAAAAGTTTAAAATATTATGAAAATTTTACACTTTTAACAAGCTTAAAATATCACAGGACATAATTATATGGCGGGACCGGAGCAAGTTTAAAATATTATTGACTCGGTGCTGCAACACGGATAAATCATCATTTCATTATTTTGTTAATACCATCAATAAAATGCTAAACATGGCAAATTAAGTTGGTTAAATTATAATTATATGAAAAACAAATTATATTGCGGTATACTGCATGTTAAATTCTAGTTATTTATACAATTTCTATAATCTCTATCCCAAGATCTATAATAATATTATTTATAAAATCGTATATAATCTTGATACTATAAAATGTATTTGAATGGTAGTTTTTTTGTAGTTAATGTAAATAACAAAGAAAAAAAAATAGAAATTCGAAACTAGTAATTAATAAATATGGTAACTTTTTGGGCAAACCAAAGAAACCCTAAAATTGGAAACGAGGATTAAGACAAACTCTGCATAATGAGCTTGCCACGAATTTATCCTTGTCATATTTATTTATCTTGTGCAAAGTAGGTGAATAACTCTGCATAATGAGTTAATGAGTTCATAAAGGCTAGCTAAAAAGTAGCTAATTATGATCATAAGAAATATGGTTAGACACAGTTTGCAACGACCTCGTTCATAGATCAGGCCCAATACATATATTTTATGGGTTTCACATAAGAATTCAAAGCGTAAATTCAATACTGATATGTATACTGTCCAATTACATAATAAGAAAGAAAAACATAAAACCAACATCAGAATATACTACATGCACGTAAATATTTATTAGTATTGAGGCTTATTGGAGAAAAGGGAAAGACACAGAAAACTACATTTATTAGACGATTTTTTTTTTCTTTTATCATGATGCAAACTTCAAGTCTAACCAGTTTCTTAAAATATTTTGATATGTTGTTACATCATTATATTTTGAATATTCACAAGCTCAAAAAAATATTTGCAAGCTGAATTTTTTTAAAAAAGCACCACATGGTCAGAAGGATTCACGTAATAACTCAAATTATCAAGGGTTATACGTAACATGTGCAGGGGTACTATACGGTTCCAAAATCCATATTTATTATGATCTTATCGCATCTCTTCTTCTGGTAACTGCTTTATAGCCTTTATTAACTCATTTCCTTCCTTTGCATTTCATAGAAAAGAATGAGTTAATGAGTTTGATCAAATTAAAGTCTTAATCACATTGAATATAAGGAATGAATATTCTTCAAGTCATATTCTTCAAGTCTTTATCCTCCTTTCCAATTTTAGAGTTTCTTTGGCTTGCCCACAAAGTTTTAGGACAATTAATAGAGGAAAAGTTAAAGGATTACATAGTTGTTGATTATGAAAATCAACGGAATGCATCAAGTCCCATAATCTCTTGTTTATGTCTAGACCCCATGCATGTCTCTTGATACTACATAGGTAACTATGGTTTTTGGAACCGTACGTAGAGTACCCACATGTTATACGTACGTACCTTAAAATGTTAACCTACTTTGATTAGTTATACAATCAGAATGACGTGTACACTCGCATTTCTGGAACCATAGAGTACCCACAGAAACTGCAAAAAAAAAAAAAAAAAAAAAAAATTATATTATAAAAATAATCGACATTGAATATAAGGATTATTATTCAAGCCTTAATAATCATCGTTTCCAATTTTAGGGTTTCTTTGACTTGCCCACAAAGTTACCATATTTATAACTAGTTGGGAATTTCTATTTTTATTTTATTTTTTTACGGATTAATTTTTTGCATTTTGTCATTCTTTATTTTTTAAATACGAAAGAAGAAGGAACGTTTATGAAGTAAACATTTATGTTTCTAAGGATTAATTGGAGAAAAAGAAAAGCACCAAAAAAAAATAAAAAATGGAAAAAACTACGTTCGTGACTTCTCCTCGTCCTCTATATAAAGAGCGGTGCCAATGGATACCACACCAAATCACAAACATAATTCTCAAAGCAAGCACACAAAATCTCAAACAAAACATCATGCACACCATGCTTACCATGCTTACCATGCACACCATGCACACCATGCTTACCATCATGCACACCATGCTCACCATCATGCACACCATGCTCACGACACAACGGGGAAGTCTGTACCCTCCGAAGAGACCGATACCACCTCCCCCGCCACCACCTCCCCAAGGGTCCAAGACCACTGCCGCCACCACGCAATGGGTTATAGTGACGTGTGGAAAGAGAGACAAACCTGAAGGTGCTCTGCGCTACCTCACTTCTTAACCATTTTGTTTTTATGATATTTACGTATTAATCATATCCTTTCCTTTTTTTATTACGTAGCATTAGCCGCAGATGGGACGGAAGTAGCAAAAGACCGGGTTGCAAAATGGGGAAGTCTGTACCCTCCACAGCGACCGATACCCCCACCCCCGCCACCACCTCCCCAAGGGTCCAAGACCACCGCCGCCACCACGCAATGGGTCATAGTGACGTGTGGAAAGAGAGACAAACGTGAAGGTGCTCTGCTCTCTACCTCACTTCTTAACCACTTAATTTGTGTTTATGATATTTACGTATTAATCATATCCTTTCCTTTTTTATTACGTAGCATTAGCCGTAGATGGGACGGAAGTAGCAAAAGACCGGGTTGCAAAATGGGGAAGTCTGTACCCTCCACAGCGACCGATACCCCCACCCCCGCCACCACCTCCCCAAGGGTCTGAGACCACCGCCGCCACCACGCAATGGGGAAGCATTTACCCTCTGAGACCGATACCGCCACCACCTCCCCAATTGTCCGAGACCACCTCTGCCACCACTATCAATTGACCACGGCCCCGCCCAAAACAAACCGTCCGATATTCGGGAAATAATTAAAACAAAAAAAAGAAGTATGTGATAAGATTAAGAAAAAAGGGTAATACATAGATAAAGTTTAATATATATATATATATATATATGGATATTGTGGTAAAATATATATATATATATATATATATATATATATATATGGATATTGTGGTAAAAATATTATATATAAATGTAATGAAAATGCAAAAAAAAAACTATGTAATGTAATTTGGTTACTATCAAATATGGAATATACAATTATTATTTATAGATTGTAACTACAGAAGCAACACATTGTTGAGAATTTATTTGTTTTTTTTTTATCAAAAAAACGTTCATGACCCAGACTGGATGAGACCACCCTCGTAAATGACACCGGCCGAGACTATTTGTTTGAGTTACGTAAAAAAACTCTCTCTAATCATGTGGTACTTTTTGTGAAGTAGTAATTAAATTCAGGTTTCTTATATTTTTTTTAAGCATGAGAATATTCAAAATATAATGATTTAACAACATATCAAAGGATTTCAAGAAACTGGGTAGACAAAAATTTTGCATCATAAAAATGAAAAATAAAAATAGAAAACCCATTGTAATTTCGTCTAATAATAAATGTAGTTTTTTTTTTTTTTTTTTTTCTTTTTTCCCCAATAAGTCCTTAATTATGTTCTTGTATATATGTATTCTGATGATGGGTGTTTTTCTAATTTTGTTTGTACCAATGAATCAAAAACCTTACAATCTTACCTACTTTGATTCAATATAAATAAATATGACAAGGATAAACTTGTTTTAAACACATTGAATATAAGAATATTCTTCAAGTCTTAATTTCCATTTGCAATTTTAGGGTTTTTTTTGGTTTGGCTTGTCCACAAAGTTTTAGGGCAATTAGAGGAAAATTACTCAAACAAGAAAGTAATAAAAGCTCTAAGAGGAGAAAAAAGAAGAATGACGTGTACATTGCATTTTCTGTTTTGGTTTTTTTTTTTTTATTAATGAGTTTGATGAATGATTTATTATTGACGTATAGATTTATAACATTTTCCAATAAAATAGTGGCAACTAGAGGAGCTGAACTGCTGAAGCACGAGCGAAACTAAACAAACAACGAAAACACGTTTGATTTTTATCTGTTAATATTTCTATAACTTTTTCTCCCACAAGATTCAAGATGCAATCCCTGATTGAAGGTGTAAAATTCAAGGCCGTAACTGCGAATAGTAACGCCCGCTCATTGCAACAAATTATCACGGACGCGACTGAAGCTAATTATGAACAAAACTAGATACGTCATGGTGAGGGTAAGTGCTCTGAAGGTCACAGATCCGAATTTTCGTCGTGATATTATGTTACTGGATCTTCGTGTACACGAAGATTTTATACGCTCAAAAGATGACCTAGATGAAACACTTAAGGCGTTTGCTGATGCAAAGGAAAGGAAGAAACGAAAGAAAGAAGAAGAAGCGTATGAAGCAATAACGAAGAAATCAAAGGAGCATAAAAAAAAAATACAAATATACTTCAATCTATACAGGTTTTCAAATTTTTCTTCATATCATTGGGCCATATTATTATTATCTATACTATTAAAGAAGAAATATTTTTTTGATTAAAGACATAAAAATGAAACTCATTTACATGTAATGCAGTTGTATTAAAATATTTGGAGTGCAAATTAAATATGAGATCATAAGACAAATCAGTTATCATTTTTTAAAAAAATCTAATCAAACACTAAAAACCGATTAGTTTTTTGTTTAGATAAAGAATAAACTATTCAGATCCGGAATTATTTTAAGAGTTTATGATTTTGTAGTATAAACATCGATTAAGTTTGTATGATTTTTTAATAAGGATGTCACAGTTTAATGTAGTCAATCTATTTGTAATAAATAAAACTATTGGTTATTGAATTTATTATAATCTAATTAAAAAGAACCATAGGTATGTGTATATTAAATGTATAATGTATTATTATTTAGGTATAATATGCAAAACTATCTATATGACTAAAGTACATGTTATTAAAGTTACTATCCCACGTACACTCAAAATTGCATTACTCAATTTTGTGTTATAAAATTAAAATTCAATGCTTATATACTTAATTTTCAATCCTAATATTTAAATTTTGGTTACTATATAGTACTAACCAAATAAAGAAAGTCACCGTTGGTATAAATTTATTAATAACGCAAGATATTATTTTATTTTTGTTATTAATGTGGACAGATAATAAAAGATAGAAATAAATTAAGTGGGTGATTGGTTCGGCTGTAGCTGTAGAATTTTTGCCGTACCTGTGTTGGCTGTAGCTGTAGCTGTTTTCGCTGTAGTGGTAGTTGTGTTGGCTGTAGCTGTATCATTTGTTGCTGTAGAATTTTTGCTGTATCTGTAAGTTTTTGGTTGTAGATATTTATTTGTAGTATAATATGGTGTAATAAAAAGATTTTTTTTCGGTTTTGTATTACAGTTAATAAAATATCTTGTATTAATAATTTAAATATATAAATAAAAATATCAAATGAAAAATTAAATAAAAAGTAAATACTTATAAAAACTCATAGTAAAACATAAAAGCCTATGATTATAAATAAAATAAATAATAATTTTACCTATGAGTATTCCATAAATTCATTGCAAGCTCATCTCGAATTTTTTTTTTTCGTGTTTGATAATTATCAGTTTTCTACAACTTATCATTTTTTTTTTGTGTTTGATAATTACCAGTTTTCTACAACTTAACATTTTTTTGTGCAAAATAATTAACAGTTTACATATTCATCTACAGCCCGTCTAAAGCAAAAAAAATAGGATTCTGAGAATTTATCTTAATACAACTTAAAAAAACAAAAGAGGAAAGAAAAAAGGCTTTAGCTTAAAAACAAAAGCTACAACATGATTGACAATATGAGCTGTACCTTTAGAAAAAGACTACAACACGATTGGCATATATTTAAGGGTTTAAGAAAAATTAAGGATGTAAGAATGATTTAAAGCCCAACCAATCATGCCCTAAGAGACAAATAAAATTACTACAATTGTCAAAAAGAAATATTATATCTTAAATAGAGGGCACAAAAATAGGGTTTTCATCTACTTTACTTGAGACAACATAAACGAAAAAAACACTTTCGTGTTCATTTTCGATCCCTTTCCATTCTCTTACTCTTTATGAGATTTTCTCAAGCGATTACACATGAAGATTTATGCAATTAAGGAAGAGAGGTTGAAATTTGCGAATTACATGTTCCAGAACGTCAGATCCAAGCCAAACAATGGGATCCGATTTGGCATGTCCACCTCCAATCATTCAAATCTGTTGAGTCGTAGAGGTGATAGAGAAATTTAGAAGAACAGTGAAAAATATATGATGAGATTTAGTAACAAAAAATAATCTTATAAAAATAATTATTAAAATTGTTTTAAAATTTTAGAAAATTACACTTACCAATCGGAAACTCACACACATAGTTTTTTAAAAGTACATATCACAAAATATTAAATGTCATTAGAATACTAAAAATAAGAATAAGAATCTCATATATTTAAAAACCATCTTTCTGAAATCGAAGGAAAAGAGAAAACATGTTAGTCTACAAAAAAACCATTTATAAACATTAAGAATATAGAGAAGAAACATGAATAACTTTGAAAATAAAAAACTGGAAATTAAAAACAAAAATCATATATCTAATGAAAAGAATTATAACTATTAATATTTTTCAAAAATCATATGTATATTTAGTTTATAGGATATGCTGTTGATGATTTCCATAGTTTTTTCAAAGTTATCAAAATCGCAAACTGCAACATGAAAAAATTAGATAAGATTCTTTTTTGAATCTAGTTGTATAATCTTTAAAACGAAAGTAAAAGATTTTTTCTTTACTAAAAAGATATTGCATCTTGGGAATCAAATTTATTTAAATTTGGTAATAAATTACATATCAATGAGATATTTTCGGGATTATTAATGTATATTATATATATATATATATATGATTGTGTATTTATTTATTTATTTTTTAAATTTTTTTTTGGAAATATAAGAGTAACTTCAACTATTTATTTCTTATTTAAATAAACGAAATGATATATATGGAATATTTATAACATGTATTAATATCTATTTTAGTTATTTAAATCAAAGATTTTTATTAGGTAATTGTGGATCACAAAATATTTATGTTAATCAAAGATCTGAAAGAACCAATTACGCTGGGAAATTTTTTTTAAGGAAATAACTAATTACAAAATATTTAGGGAAAGAACCAATTACAAAATATTTATGTTAACGATTTTAGTGATTACAAAAATATGTACAGAAATAAAAAAATGTTGATTTTGTAAATTTTAAGCATTAATTAGGATTGTTAGGATTTTACGGAAAGACTTTTTTGCATAATCTTTTCTTTTTTTTTTGAGATTTTAATTGTGTTACCAAATCTTTTAAAAAATTCAATATCTTACTCCAAATTTATTGTTGAAGAATTTCGGATATTTTATTTTTATTGTTAAATTTTCTATCAAATTATTTGTCAATTTATTTTAGGATATATAATTTGTTTAAAAATTACTTAAATATATTTAGAATACATTAAGGTAATTTCTGGATTCTAAAATTTTTGTTAAATATGTACAATATATGTTTAAAAATATAGATTTGTTAGATTTAATTAGGAAATTTTTTAAAAAGTATCTTGTTGGATAAGCATTTTTTTAGAATATTATAAATATATTGTAAATCCCAATAATATAGGAATATAATTAGTTTCCAATTTGAAGTTAAAAATAGATACAAATGGATAGTATTTATAATATATGTATATATGTATACCATTAAAACGTCATTAAAAGGGGAATATAGGAAACTGTTTAGATTTTATGTACAGAGATTTCTTATAAGAATTTGATTTCTAAAACTAACTTAAAAAATTTCCTAATTATAACAATCTAATTAATGATTTATTTAAACTAACTTATGGAATATTAAAATTTATTAAAATTTTAAGAATATGCTTACTAATTCGTATCCAAAATATTTTCTAACAATCTTTATATTCATTGTAACATTAAATACGGGTTGAATCCGCTAAGAATGGATAATTCGCTGTCATAAAATCCAAATAGTTTAATTACGGGTTATTTACTAATTTTGACCCGACCCAATTCGACTCTAAATTTTTTAATCCACCCTTAATGAACCCTTCGATTATAACTAAACTAGATTAGGTCCCGCATATACGCGGGATTGATAATTTACAATCCATTAAAAAAGAAAAAAAAAAGAAAATTGGATTACAAATGAAAGTAAATAAAATTAAATTGCAAATACAAAATCACACACCGATAAACATACATATTATAATTTTTAATTCTACTATTTTATCTCTAATTAAATTTTATCTTTTGTTTCCAATCATGTTAATTTGATTTACTTTTTTCAATCATGTTAAATTTGATTTACTTTTTCCAATCATGTTAACTTTTTCTAATTATTTGTTTATATATATATATATATATATATATATATATATATTAAGTTAGTTTTCCTTTTTTGTTAAAGAACAAAAGTTGTAAAAATTGACACGTATCAACATCTGATTGATAGACTTGACACGTGTAGTATAAACATCGATTAAGTTTGTATGATTTTTTAATAAGGATGTCACAGTTTAATGTAGTCAATCTATTTGTAATAAATAAAACTATTGGTTATTAAATTTATTATAATCTAATTAAAAAGAACCATAGGTATGTGTATATTAAATGTATAATGTATTATTATTTAGGTATAATATGCAAAACTATCTATATGACTAAAGTACATGTTATTAAAGTTACTATCCCACGTACACTCAAAATTGCATTACTCAATTTTGTGTTATAAAATTAAAATTCAATGCTTATATACTTAATTTTCAACCCTATTATTTTAATTTTGGTTACTATATAGTACTAACCAAATAAAGAAAGTCACCGTTGGTATAAATTTATTAATAACGCAAGATAATGTTTTATTTTTGTTATTAATGTGAACATATAATAAAAGATAGAAATAAATTAAGAGACAAATAAAATTACTATAATTGTCAAAAGGAAATATTATATCTTAAATAGAGGGCACAAAAATGGGGTTTTCATCTGCTTTACTTGAGACAACATAAACGGAAAAAACACTTTCGTGTTCATTTTTGATCCCTTTCCATTCTCTTACTCTTTATGAGATTTGTTCAAGCGATTACACATGAAGATTTATGCAATTAAGGAAGAGAGGTTGAAATTTGCGAATTACATGTTCGAGAACGTCAGATCCAAGCCAAACAATGAGATCTGATTCGGCATGTCCATCTCCAATCATTCAAATCTGTTGAATCGTAGAGGTGATAGAGAAATTTAGAAGAACAATATAAAATGAAGACTTGCTCGACGAAAACGACAGAAACCTTTATAAGGCAACATACAGTTGACCATGATAATAAAATTGTTCGTGGGTTAAATATTTTAACAGAAGCATGGATCGTAACACTTTAATGTAATAAACTATTTAGATATTTGACTAATTTTCATAAATATTAAAATAATAAAATCATTATTAACATATTTAAAAAATATGTATCTAAAATTATAGAAAAACCCGTAATTATATGATTGCATTTAGCTAAAAACGAATATATCTAACTAAAGATAGTAATCTCGAATATAATAACATAATTCTATATATAATATTTTGGCGAACCCGGATATAATAACATAATTCTAACTACATTATTAAAATTTATTGTAATACATAGGAAAGTCGGCCATTTCATACCCAACCTACACAGTAGTGTTCAATTCATACATGAAAGTTTACTATGTGCCAATACATACCCAATCTTTTAACATTTTCAAATTTCATACCCAAACTTATCAAATTGTGCGAAATCACACATCTCTTGTCTCTGTTGCTGACGTGGATGCCACGTCGTTGAGGACGTTGATGACGTGGTTGCCACATCCTTCATGACGTCGTTGCCACGTCATCATCATTTTAAACAAAAATAAAAATTAATTTTTTTCTTCTCTTCTCATTTTTTTCCATCACTATCATCCAACGGAACTATGAAAAAATTATATATTTGATGTAAGAATTTAAAATCTTCTTTTCGAGACTGATAACTAATATTTCAACCAAAACTAATATTTAAACCGAGTTTATAAACTCCAAATTTACAATTCTTCTAAAAATCTTCAAATCACTTTTAGTAGTAAACATAAATCCTTACAATATATCTTCTATATTAATCAAAAGACATCTTTATCTTTTATATAAAAAATATTTTGTTCCTAAAAGACAATTATCAAATGACAATAAATGTAAACAATTTCTTCAAATATTAATATATAAGATTATTGTAGGGTTTATATTTTTCATTGAAAGCAATTTGAAGATTTTTAGAAAAAGAATTGCGAATTTTGAGTTTAGAAACTCGGTTTAAATATTAGTTTCGGTTAAAATATTAGTTATAAGTCTTGAAAAGAAGATTTTAAATTCTTACATTAGATATATAATTTTTTTCACAATTCTGTTGGATGATAGTGATGGACAAAAAACATGAGAAGAGAAAAAAAAATAATTTTATTTTTGTTTAAAATGGTGATGACGTGGCAATAACGTCATGAAAGACGTGACAACCACATCATCAACGTCATCAACGACGTGGCATCCACGTCAGCAATAAAGACAAAAGTTGTGTGATTTCGCACAATTTGATAAGTTTGGGTATAAAATTTGAAAATTTTAAAAGATTAGGTATGTATTGGCACATAGTAAATTTTCATGCATGAATTGAACACTACTGTATAGATTGGGTATGAAATAGCCGACTTTTCTAATACATACGGGTCGATTTCCATAAGATGGATGGTAGGTTTATAATATTAAAAAATTAAACTCAGTTTCGAACATGTAAAATAGATAATAAAATAAATATATTGTTTAAAAAGAAAATAAAATTATTATTATAATTTCTTATATTATAGATTCTATATACATTTTCACATTCACAATAATTTTAATTTAAATTTAAAATCATATTAAAACATTAAACTTTACAAATTCGGACTAACTAAAACTCACACTAATACTCAAACTATACCACAACAATAATTAAACTATCATAATGTCATACATCAAAATTAACTAATCAAATTTGAAAATAAACAAATACATACATTGTATTACCAAATACTATATTTCAATCGTAATATTTTTTTTATTAATTAATGTTATTTTAAAATTTTCAGTCCGTGCTGTAGCACGGGTTAGTACCTAATTTAGGTATAATATGCAAAACTATCTATATGACTAAAGTACATATTATTAAAGTTACTATCCCACGTACACTCAAAATTGCATTACTCAATTTTGTGTTATAAAATTAAAATTCAATGCTTAAATACTTAATTTTCAACCCTAATATTTAAATTTTGGTTACTATATAGTACTAACCAAATAAAGAAAGTCACCGTTGGTATAATTTTATTAATAACGCAAGATAATGTTGTAACACCTCGACCCGTTATCCAAAGCTGGTCAACGTGTTGACTTCTAGGCCCGGCCCAAAACATTCTTTACTTGCAAAACCGCAAAGTAACCCTAAGACAAACTCTTGACTTAGCCAACCTGCAAAAGAGAGAGGGGTGAGCAATCGAAGATTACTCTGCGAGGGTAAGCCTTAGGGCTCACGAAGTCTCCATACACAAACACGTTTAGACAATCACAAAGTCTAAACCTAAGACAAGCAGGCAATCATGTGTCAATGACACACACACATCAAACAAATGAGACTACGTCCCATAACCACCACCACACATGCGGGCAGGATACGACGTGTCCACTCACGCCGTCATCCCGTACATATCACTCGTGCGTACCGGATCCCTCATGCCTAAACATTTCTTCCGTGCACTTTCTCATCTCGTCGGCTCGTCAGCCATCCTGACCTATCCGCTTTCCGCGTCCATAGACCACCATACAACTACAAGGATTTCTCCATGCAGGACTCTCCGCGGCTCACCCGCATCTCCGTGCTCTTCGCACATTATCACCTCACACTCAAACAATCGATTTTACCACACAAAAACATGCATTTCACATATCACACAGCACACATAAAAATATCCATTTTATTTTCCATCTTTAAGATACTAATTCTTTTTCTTTATATTTTATATAAAAATATATATTTATATATGTATAAATATTAATACACTCAACAGACAAATACGATTACTCATAATATATGTAACTCGCAAGTATACTCGGCTTAACCCTAAACTAAGTAACTATCTAAACATATCGGTATACGAAGAAGACACCAACTTGTCCTCACCTTGGCAACTCGGTTGACTTTTGGTTTAGGCTAGCAACAACGGAAATCTGGTTCAACGACGATCTCGGTCTTTCTCTGCAACTTTTCTCGACGGCATAACTTGACGGTTTGGCGAGGTGGGTTTGCAACGGTGCACTCCCACAGTGGCTACGTCCTCATGGCTCAACCATCAAAAGCAAAACATGGCAACAATCAATCAATCATAACACATATCAGAAACTTCTTACGCAAGTTAAAGAATAGATCTAGGGTTTCCTTACCCTTAACGGCCTAGACGATGGCTACGGCTGTTCCGGAGGCAGCGGCTCACATCCGGTGACTCGTGTTAGCAATCTCCAGTGACACACAATGGCTGACTAATCAACGGTGGTGAACGGCTGGCCTTGTTCCCAACGGCACGCTTCTCCTCCACAAGACCCACGACAACAACAATACAAGAGGCAACGGTGTAGATAACTTAGTAACGTCGACGACACTCTCACTCTTATCGAATTAAGTTTTTGCTCAAGATCTCTTCCTTGTTCTTTCGTCAAAAACGGAGACGGCAAATGTACGTATATACATATATATAAATATGCATAAACACAACCCAAAACCCTTTGTCGTTTCACTTAAAATTTAGTCGGTCTTTGTTGGGCTTGAATTCAAAATGGCTCATAAGATTGGGGATGTTACAAATGTTTTATTTTTGTTATTAATGTAAACATATAATAAAAGATATGTTGTAAATCACATATTGGATGGACTCCATAACCGTGGGCCTAATCCATGTTCTAGAAGGTCCGGCCTATGCGAGAGAGACTAGAGGCGGTTTAAGTTTAAGTGTTAGTGGGCTTTTGTATTCCTAGTCCAGGTAGTAACCTCCTCATATGTATATATATAAATAAGTTGTAGCCTCATTCATTAATAGGAGAATACACGAGATTCATAACACGTTATCAGCACGAGTTTGCTCTTAACAACCCTAACCCTAAAAATCGCAAAATACTGTTCACGCCGACACTGTTCATCGCGGTACTGTTCATCGAGGCACTGTTCATCGCGACACTGTTCATCATGGTACTGTTTGCGGTTCGTTACAGCAGCGTGAGTTACCGAGGTCTTTAGCTCCCGGTTCTAGTCCATACAACCCCAAAGGTGAAAGGTAAAACAACAAACCCTAAAGCTAAAGAACCCAACTCGAATTTGGATCTAACAAACGGCTAAGACCTAAAACAAACCTTGATTGTCTAAGCGATTGCTATTGCTTGTGAGATCCGATTGTTTGACTTGTTTAGGTTACTAGAAAAGTTGATTATTGCTTAAGCTAAACTCGCCTAAGTTGCTAGAGAAGTTTTATTGCCAAAACTTAAAATCGCAAATCGAAAATACCTAAGCAAATGTCCGAAACTTTATAAATCTAAAACCTAAAACCCTAAATCGGATCAAATCCAAAACCTAAACCCTAAAATATAAATCGATTGGTTAATGTTGTTAGGTTGTTTAGTTTGTTTGTTTCTATGATTGCTTCATGCTCAAATTGTTAGAAATCCAAATCCCTAAAACCGCATGAATCCCTAAACCCTAAAAACCTAGAAAATGAAGTTTCTTATTGTAAATAGGAAAATCCTAAAAACCCTAAAATCCTAATTAAAATAGGAAATCTTAAAACCCTAAAATCCTAATTAAAATAGGAAATCTTAAAACCCTAAAATCCTAATTAAAATAGGAAATCTTAAAACCCTGAAATCCTAATTAAAATAGGAAATCTTAAAACCCTGAAATCCTAATTAAGGAAATCTTAAAACCCTGAAATCCTAATTAAAATAGGAAAAACTAAATCCTAAAGAAAACAGGAAAACCTAAATAAAATCCTAAATCCTATTGTAAATAGGAAATTCTAAAATACTCTAAATCCTAATTAAATTAGGAAATTCATAAATCCTATTCAAGATAGGAAAACCTTAAGAAATAAAAAATTTCCATAAGATTATACATTTGAAAAGCTAGCTAATCAATTGCCAGATTCCTTTGCTGACCCAAAAGAAAGTTACAAAATCGTACATACCAGCTTGTAATGCACCAGTACGAATTGATGTCCAAAAGGGACTTAGTCAAGTTGCTACAGAGTCTAGACAATGTATGAGACGTGGTAGACCAATAAGGTTCCAATGATAAAAAAAAAATCCTTGGAAATTAAAGAAAGGTGCAATAGGAACCGAGGTTATTAAGGAAACCATCCCAGACATGGAGATAAGGCCGGCCGGCTCTAAGGTACATGTACCATATAATGTAGCTTGGGACGCCAAGCTGCAAAGTATTAAAGGTCATGACCATAATAAATCTCAAATCGATTATATCATGTCTGGAACATAATGGAACATATAAGAAATGTCGACATAAGATGATTTTGCATGCAAGGTAGCACTTGAATTTATGAATATAAATGAGGATCAGGAGCCCACGTCTATACTAGAGTGCACTCAAAGACTTGATTGATTAAATGGTACAAGACCATAAAACGTGGAGCTAAGAATCATTAAGAAAAGGAATGAGTTTGGTCCGACCTTAAGGACACCATTCAATGTAAAAACCAGTAGGACACAAATGGGTCTTTGTGAAGAAGAGAAATGAGAATAATGAAATCGTGAGATATAAGGCACGGCTTATAGCACAAGGATTCTCACAAAGACCGGGGATAGATTATGAAGAAACATACTCCCCTGTGGTGGATGCTAAGTCTGGCTATATAAAGGAAAAGATTTGATTTGCGGCTAATGGATGTAATGCCTGCATATTTATATAAGTCCACTGGATAATATATGAGATTACCAGAGGGTATTGAGCTCAAAGATAAGAAAGATTCTCGAAAATATCACTGCATAAGGCTGGACAAATCTTTTCATGGACTTAGACCAAATGGGCGTATGGAATGTTATAAATGATCCCATTAGTCCATGTATTTTCATAAAGAGGTTTGCAAACAAAGGATTTGTAATCATAGCAGTGTATATGAATAATTTAAACCTCTGGGTAATCGACCAAACAGTTGAGTATATCTAAAAGAAAGACCTAGGCAATAATTAAGTTCTGTTTGAGATTACAACCTGAGTACATGAATAATGGAATCCTTGTGCATTAAAAGGCATATACTGAAAAGTACTCAAGGATATTTAATAAGGACTAGGCCCGCCCATTGACCAGGCCCAATGGTGGTGAGAAGCCTTGGATTGGATAGTGATCCATTCGGTCCAAAGAAGGACGAGGAAGAAGTTCTCGGTCCTGAACTGCCATACCTCAGTGCCATAGGAACGTTAATGTACTTGGCTAGCCACACTAGACCAGACATATGTTTTGCCGTGAACCTCCTTTGTCTAAATTTAGTTCATGATCAACCAAAAGGCACTGGAAAGGTTTGAAGGAAGGTTTGGTTAAATTTTAAAGTTTATTCTTCCTACTTTGTTTATTTGGGTTTATTCTATACTGATCTAACCAAAGAAGGTCTAGTTTGCTTTGGTTTAGTTTGTTTTGCTGATGCAGGTAAGATCAGATTATGGCATGGTCAATAAATAGGAACTACGTGTGGCTTGATCCCTTCCAAGGGTACGTAGGTAGCCTTCTTCAAGGCGCAGCTACTACAACATCAAAGACCATCATATGTGAAGACAACGTAGCCATGTATCGCTCAGCTCAAAGAAGGTTACATCAAGGGAGATCGGACGAAGCACATCTTACCAAAGTTCTTCTTCACGCATGACCTACAAAAGGATGGTGAAGTTCAAGTGGTGCAAGTTCGTTCAAGCAACAACTCAGCCGATCTCTTCACTAAAGCACTACCGACAACAACATTAAGGAAGCTCACACATCAAATTGGAATGCGGAGACTTAAAGACTTGCAGGGATGACCAAAACAGGGGGAGTAATGCGTGCTGTACTCTTTTTCCTTCACCGTGGTTTTGTCCCAATGGGTTTTCCTGGTAAGGTTTTGATGAGGCAGCATCCCCAAGCGCATTACAAAGATCCTTTGGCATCTACACGGTTATGTCATCCAAGTGGGAGTGTTGTAAATCACATATTGGATGGACTCCATAACCGTGGGCCTAATCCATGTTCTAGAAGGTCCGGCCTATGCGAGAGAGACTAGAGGCGGTTTAAGTTTAAGTGTTAGTGGGCTTTTGTATTCCTAGCCCAGGTAGTAACCTCCTCATATGTATATATATAAATAAGTTGTAGCCTCATTCATTAATAAGAGAATACACGAGATTCATAACAAGATAGAAATAAATTGAGAAACAAATAAAATTACTACAATTGTCAAAAGGAAATATTATATCTTAAATAGAGGGCACAAAAATGGGGTTTTCATCTGCTTTACTTGAGACAACATAAACGAAAAAAACACTTTCGTGTTCATTTTCGATCCCTTTCCATTCTCTTACTCTTTATGAGATTTTCTCAAGCGATTACACATGAAGATTTATGCAATTAAGGAAGAGAGGTTGAAATTTGCGAATTACATGTTCCAGAACGTCAGATCCAAGCCAAACAATAGGATCCGATTCGGCATGTCCACCTCCAATCATTCAAATCTGTTGAGTCGTAGAGGTGATAGAGAAATTTAGAAGAACAGTGAAAAATATATGATGAGATTTAGTAACAAAAAATAATCTTATAAAAATAATTATTAAAATTGTTTTAAAATTTTAGAAAATTACACTTACCAATCGGAAACTCACACACATAGTTTTTTAAAAGTACATATCACAAAATATTAAATGTCATTAGAATACTAAAAATAAGAATAAGAATCTCATATTTTTAAAAACCATCTTTCTGAAATCGAAGGAAAAGAGAAAACATGTTAGTCTACAAAAAAACCATTTATAAACATTAAGAATATAGAGAAGAAACATGAAAACATTGAAAATAAAAAACTGGACATTAAAAACAAAAATCATATATCTAATGAAAAGAATTATAACTATTAATATTTTTCAAAAATCATATGTATGTTTAGTTTATAGGATACGCTGTTGATGATTTCCATAGTTTTTTCAAAGTTATCAAAATCGCAAACTGCAACATGAAAAAATTAGATTAGATTCTTTTTTGAATCTAGTTGTATAATCTTTAAAACGAAAGTAAAAGATTTTTTAAAAGATTTTTTCTTTACTAAAAAGATATTGCATCTTGGGAATCAAATTTATTTAAATCTATACTATTAATTGGGAAGCATTTTTAGTAAATACCATTTAAATTAAAGATTATTACATGAAATGCCATTCAATAAATAACAACAAAAAAATCTCATTAATGGTAAAATTGTCTTTATATATTAACTTATATTCATGTATCCAAACAAAATTTAGAACAAATCTCTACTATTCATATAACCAAATATAACTAAAATATTTTTAATATTTAACTTTTAAAATGAAAAATTATAAAATCCGAAATTAAATCAACAAATTAATAACAACCCAATATTTATGGAAATCTTTTAATGTATTTTCCATAAAAATCAGGCTATTTAATTTGAAATTGTTTATATGTAAACTTATTTAATTTGGTAATATATTTGAAGATATTTTTTGGAAACAAAAAATTCAATAATAATAATTTTAATAATAAAACTTTTTGTTAACATTGTTTTATAATAAGTTGAGTAATATTTTCCCTTTTTAAAAAATTGAATTATTTGCTTAAAAATATTTAATATTAATATGTTTATCAGGAAAAAATATTATTTATAATAAAATATTGATAATAATAATAAGTTTCTTGATATTAAAATAAAATACTGAAAGTTTATTGTTATTATTGTTAATTTTATATTTTTAATAACATGTTTCATATTAAAAAAATATTTAAATATTTAAGTATAACAAATTTATCACCTTAAAATCCGATTACCATATAATCTCAAACAGTTAATTTTATCATTATCACATACAAGATTTTTCGGAGAAATTATTAATTATATTCCAAAATAAATTATTGGTTGATACGTAAATATAATCATCTTTAATAAATTACCAAACAAACTCAAACAATTATATAAAGTTATCTCTTTAGAATCTGATTCCCATATAATCTCAAACATTTATATTTATCCCGTAATCGAATATAAGATTTCTAAAGATAATGCATCAATTAATTAATTAAATATTTATTTAACATATCCGACTTACCTAATCATATAAATGGATATGAATCCTACAGATTTTTTGGGTCTCAACCTTTGTTATCACTAAAGCATCTATATATACATTTTTGAATGACTTTTAGCAAATAAATCCTGGAGTTGGACCTTATTTACGGATGAATGCCATTGGCATTAATTATTTAAATTTGAAAAATATTACTTAAAGATATTACCAATACGATTTCGAGAATCATAAATTCATATCTTTCTTAATTTTCTTAGTCATTAATGTGATAATCTTTAGGAAATATTTCTCTGTAAAAAAAAAAATCCACATTAATGAAAGCATTAAAATCGACACTAACAATTAAATTATTTAGATGTTCAATTATTTTAAGATTCTTATATCTTATTTGATATTTTTTTTTAATATCTCATTCTTTAATTACTGCGTTTAGAATTTTTGGTTGTTACCTATTTTTTGGTGAAATTTATTGGTTGTTACTTAATAAGTAATAATATGCGTTTATTTTAGTTAATATCTAATTTAAAGGATTTGTTTTCTTTTATTATTAATAAATGAATAACATGTATAGAAATAAAAGATTTTTTTTGCGACTCCATAATAAAAATATTAAACTCTTATTTTCTACATTTCTTACACATAATATCCTCTTATTCAATAACAAAAAATATATATTACATATTTTTTAAAATATTTATAATATTTAAATTATATAAAAAATTTGTAATATTAATATTATTTCAACTCTATACAAATTTAATATATATGTATATATATCTTATGGGAACCATTTAAAAGAAATTTTTAAATTGACTTGAATTATATAGCTTTTAAATAAAAGTATTATTAAAAAGAAAAATAACTAAATAATGTTTAATTTCACGGGACGGGTAATATGATGGGACGGGTTTGGGTTGATATTTATAAAAGATCGTATACCACGGGTGAAATCCTAAAATTAACAATCAAAATAATCTATCAAACAAATTACATTTTGATTTTTTAAAGAAAATATAGCCCCGCGGTGTACCGCGGGTTAAAATCTAGTGTATTATTAAATTTAGAAAATATATTAGGATGGGTCATTTCTGATCCGACTACGGATCCTATTGTTTCAAAATATTTGAACATGTGTTAGTCAAAGTTTCAAAACACTGTTAAAACTATTATTGTTTTAAACATTCATAAACCAAAATGAAACTCAATCCTGGTCTAACAACGGGTCAATTTTGATCTGACTACGGGTCTATTTTCGATTACAACTGATATACCATATATATTTATAATTGTCTAAAAGTAATAAAATATATTTTATTAAATAAACTAAATATATTTTATTAAATAAACTAAATATATTTAAAATTATTACTTACAAAAATATAACACACGCACGTAGTGCGGGTTAACATCTAGTTTGGTAATAAATTACATATCAATGAGATATTTTCGGGATTATTTATGTATTATATATATATATATATATATATATGATTGTGTATTTATTTATTTATTTTTTAGATTTTTTTTTGAATTATAAGAGTAACTTCAACTATTTATTTCTTATTTAAATAAACGAAAAAATATATATGGAATATTTATAACATATATTAATTTCTATATTAGTTATTTAAATCAAAGATTTTTATGAGTTAATTGTGGATCACAAACTATTTATGTAAATCAAAGATCTGAAAGAACCAATTACGCTGGGAAGTTTTTTTTTAAGAAAATAACTAATTACAAAATATTTAGGGAAAGAAGCAATTACAAAATATTTAGGGAAAGAACCAATTACAAAATATTTATGTTAACGATTGTAGTGATTACAAAAATAAAAAAATGTTGATTTTGTAAATTTTAAGCATTAATTAGTATTGTTAGGATTTTACGGAAAGATGTTTTCGCATAATCTTTTCTTTTTTTTTGAGATTTTAATTGTGTTACCAAATCTTTTTAAAAAATTCAATATCTTACTCCAAATTTATTGTTGAAGAATTTCGGATATTTTATTTTTATTGTTAAATTTTATATCAAATTATTTGTCAATTTATTTTAGGATATATAATTTGTTTAACAATTACTTAAATATATTTAGAATACATTAAGGTAATTTCTGGATTCTAAAAATTTGTTAAATATGTACAATATATGTTTAAAAATATAGATTTGTTAGATTTAATTAGGAATTTTTTTTTAAAAAGTACATATCTTGGTGGGATAAGCATTTTTTT